>NC_136891.1:33663022-33808022 GCF_949152265.1 Phoxinus phoxinus
CGAGAGACAACTTATCTTTTTATTCCGTCCGAACTGTGCCCTGAATTACACATAGGCTATGATGTTTGTCAATTTAAAAGATAATGATGAAAGTCAAGAAAGTCGCAGTTTGTCATAAAACAGAAGAGTAACGTTTAGTTTTATGTGAAAATCGCTCAATGAACTTCATCTCTCGTCTCGCACTATACGTCACTGTTGCTCGTGTGTGTGCAGTCTGGTACAACACACTCCGGCATCACGGCGTAACGTTACGATTATAACGTAAGACTATAGAAAACATGACAGACGTTAGCTTCAGTAAAGTTAGCGTCAGTAGAGTTAGCTTCAGTAAAGTTAGCTTCAGTAAAGTTAGCTTCAGTAAAGTTAGCTTCAGTAAAGTTAGCTTCAGTAAAGTTAGCGTCAGTAAAGTTAGCTTCAGTAAAGTTAGCTTCAGTAAAGTTAGCTTCAGTAAAGTTAGCTTCAGTAAAGTTAGCTTCAGTAAAGTTAGCTTCAGTAAAGTTAGCTTCAGTAATGTTAGCTTCAGTAAAGTTAGCTTCAGTAAAGTTAGCTTCAGTAAAGTTAGCTTCAGTAAAGTTAGCTTCATTCATTGAGTGACGTCACATGTGCGCCTTTTGGGTTTGTAGTCTTTGTAATGACATATTTTCACAGTCTTATACCTCAACAGTCTTACATCAAACTGCGACTTTCTTGACTTTAAAATGTATCTTTTAAATTGATAAACATCATATGTGTAATTCAGGGCACAATTCAAACGAGATCAAAATATTTGTTGTCTCTCGCCATTGACTATCATACAATATTTTTCCGAAATAAGGTCCCATGGTCCACCGGACTCAGGCTCTCTATGTGGTTATTGTGCAAAAATAAAATAATTTCTTCAAAAAGTACCAGGTACTGTGTTCTTGTACTGTTCTAAACCTAATGCAATGAGGTTTGAGTGCCTGGAGAATCTGATCAGATTTGTTCAGTTCTGTATTGCTGGCCCTTTCTGCAGCTACAGAGTACAGTAAGTTATACAGTCACACACTCAATCATAGGCAGCCGCTGCTGTGCCATTATGGCAGAGAGGACAGACTTAAACTCCTTTGCTTGAGCCGATCGCAGCACACACACACAGACACACACACACACACACACAGCACACACACACTGCTGCCAAGCTCTCCAGATGATGAGCCTCGCTCCTGTGGATTACGTAAGAAGTGGCATAGGCATCCTCAGGCAATGTCTGTGTGTGTGTGTGTGTGTGTGTGTGTGTGTGTGTGTGTGTGTGTGTGTGTGTGTGTTAGGCTCAGCTCTACATACCAGACACACAAAGTAAAACAAGTCACAAGCCCTAACGCACATAAATAACCACCACAGCCATGTCGCAGCTCGTATATTTCATATTTCAAGCGGAATCGTACTATGGGACACATCTTTAATAAGTCTCACCAGTTCCACCATTCTCAGCAACAGTGTACCATCACCACTATTCGTCATTAGAGACAAGATGAGGTTCATTTAAAGCTGATGTGAAGACATCTACACACACACACACACACACACAGAGAAATGGGCTTTTATAGTATGCAGATGTAGATCCTACATAACTAAATGGAAGCATCTGTATGGTTTTTGAAGAAACGTAGATGTGTCCTTCAACTCAAAAACCTGTGTGTGTGTGTGTGTGTGTGTGTGTGTGTGTGTGTGTGTGTTACTCCTCAATATCCATTTTCCAAGCTGAAAAGTCTCTTATGCTCACCAATAATGCATTTATATCTAAAATATGATTACAATCATATTATTTTATTATTATATTATATCATATTATTTTAAATAACTGTTCTACTTTAATATATTTTCAACATTTTCACATTTTCAATAAAAAAATTAAAAAAAAAATTGCACATTTATTACTCATAATTGTGACTTAATATGACACAAAAATGTTTCTTATTTTACCTTTTTTTTACCCTGAGATAGAAATGGGCTTTAATAATATAATATGCAGATGCAGATCCTACATAACAAAATGCCAGCATCTGTTTGGTTCTTGAAGAAACATAGACGTGTCCTTCAACTCAAAATCCTGTCCCTGCAGTTTGCTCGTTAGTGGAAAACATGCGATTAGGAAACGACAGGAGTAAATTCACGAAGTGTTTTAGTCTTTAAATATTTGCTTGGTTATCTCTAAAGCTCACTTGAATGTGTTCTACATCATTAGATGTGATATTATGATGAGATAAGGTATCTATCTTCATATAAAAAAACTGTCAGATTGGGTGGCGAGGCTGCAAGGTTTCATATATTTGTATGATATTTTATTCAAATGTGTTCATTATAAGCCCTAAACATGATCCCTTCAATAATCTGCAACCTATAATAGGGAAGAGGCTTGAACATTGTGACATACGTCTTCTTTAGAAATGCATACCCTTCATTAAATTTGAAGAGATGATCATTGTGAATAAAATGATCAGACTCATAGTGGGTTATATTCTAAATTACTGTGATTATGACTGTCAGCAATCAGTGTTGGAGACATATTTGTGCATAACAGCCAACAAATCTCACTGTCTACAAGGAAGTGCAAATCCTCAGGAGACTATTTAAAATGTATCTGCTTTACCATGAGGTCATCACACCGTGTGCGTGCGTGTGTGTGTGTGTGTGTGTGTGTGTGTGTGTGTGTGTGTATGTGTGTGTGTGTGTGTGTGTGTGTGTGTGTGTGTGTGTGTAATCAATAGATCTGCGTGCAAGTCGCAAACTCTTGGGGCCCACGAGGCTAGTTGAGTTATGAGTCTGCCATTCTCTCTCCACTGTGCTTGAAAATACAATTCGCAAAGGACAGGGACCACCGAAAACTCTCTGCTACACAACAACCACCGACCGCTTCACCACCCGCAATTTAATTATTCAAATGTCAGACCACTGATAACAATATATGGCTTTTCATAGCCTATGAAAGGTTGTTTAAAGCAGAAGTGTGTAACAAAATCTGTGGCAGTTTCAAAACATTGGCTTGATCAATGGTGCAAGTTTAGGGGTGGGACTATATGTTTGACCGACCAATGGCAGACAGTGGGAGTGTTTAGTTTGGTAGCGCAGAATCACACACTTTACTTTTACTGCAAGAGCATGAAAAGCACATTCTCTCTCTGTCTCTGGTCGTTTTTAACATCTGACTGTCGTGTCACTTCCTGCAGTCTGAGGAGCGCTGTGGGAAGCAGAACGCTTTGGGATCGCAGCGCATTCGCCCGCCGGCCTGAGACTGAGACTGAAGACTCTCCTCTCCCTCCCACTGCTCTAATCTTCTGGATGATTTTGCCAGGATTCTGCCATTCTAGTCTCTTGATCTGCCACTTTCAGTCATTCTCAACTGGGGAGAAGTTTACACAACTGCAGAGCCGATCTGAACAGTGCTACGCAGCAACAAACACACACCGAAGCATGAGCTACAGATACCAGTGTGATCTCATTGGTATTCTTTCATACCTGAATTGTGCTTTTACATTTTCACACATTTGGACAGAGATTAAAACTTTTTTTTCTATTTATAGGTTGATTTTATTCAAATTAAAGAAGCTTCTTTTGCTCACGTTTGGATTTATTTAATCAAACTATTCAATTGTAATTGCAATTATAAATTATTAAAATATCTGTTTTTTATTTTAATATATTTTAAAATGTAATTTATTGCTCCTTCAGCAACCAACCAACAATACAGTCTTTAGTGTCACATGATCCTTCAGAATTCATTTTAATATGCTGATTTGTGTATGCTGATGCTTCATATTATCAATATTTTGGTGGAAACTGTGATATATATTTTTCAGGATTCTTTGACAAATATATAAATCTCAAAATAACATTTATTTGAAACAGAAATCGTTGTAAAATATAAAAGTCTTCTGACACTTTTGATCAATTTATCATCCTTGCTAGTGGTTCAACAGATTAAAAAACTCTCAATCAATTAGGTGTTGGTACAGTATCTGAAACGCATCTCTAAAAATTTAAATGGGTAAATTAACATAACCCATAGGGCCCTATTTTAGCGTTCTGAAACCCAAGTACACTTTGTGGGCGGATCCCGGCGCTGTTGCTATTATACCGGCGGGATAAACGACTCTTGCGCCCGACGCAAATCTAAAATGTGTTGGTCTGAAGTCGCTTCATTACTCATAGCTGTGGTTTGGGCGTAACGTGAAATAAACCAATCAGAGCGTCCTCTCACATTCCCTTTAAGAGCCGGCGCGCTTGTTCCACGGCGGATTGCTATTATAACGGCGGGTTTGCCGGCGCACGCCAGGAGCGGTTCACAGCCGAGGAGACCGACGTTCTCGTCAGGGCCGTAAAACACAGAGAAGTGACATTGTATGAGGATGATGGAGAAACACACACATTAGCTTCGGTTAAACAGGCGTATAATAATTTGTGTAAATGTGTAAACTAGATTTATGCCTATTTTTTCACATCTTCACGGACACAACAATGATTCCCCTCGTGTGTTAATATGTTTCCTTGTAATAATGTATGATTTGCAAAAATGAAAACTGCTCGGTCTGTTTAGATTAGAGAATCAAAGTGTGTGTGTTGTTCACACGCTACATAATGGCCAAGCACGCGCCCTTAAAATAGCATATGACTAACGCGCGGCGCCGCTGTCTTTAGACTGGGTTTCTCCTGGTCAGTGGCGGAATTGTTTTCTGAAACTGCAGAATATCACCAGGGAACGTTTGCGCCGGAACACACTCCTCTTTTCACTGAACCGCCCCCCCGAGCGCAAGTTCATTCCCTAATTTACCGACGTGCGTCTGTGGAGGGAAGAGTCCGCTGTGCGCGGGTGCAGAACAGGAATGATACATGCGTCGGTGTACAAAGTCAATTGCGCTGGGTGCAAGATACGGCCCATTGTGTTCATGAGAATACTTGCCAAGACAGGTATTTTGAAATCATTTTGTGTGTATGTGTCCGTTCAAGTGCAAGGAGATGCGAAAGAGGAGTCAATTAGGTGTTGGTGCACCTCTCTGTAAATTCTCTTTTGCCTCTTCTTGCGCTGGAATGGTTTTAAAATCACTTGAATGTTTAAATTGGCGAGACAAAACACATGCAAATGATAAACTTTCACTGTGATGGTTAAACTTTGCAATTAATCCGCGAATCACATGCATGCCGAACTGTGGGGCCTGATCCGTACGGATAGCTGATCAACTACGATCCGTTTAACCCCTTGTCCTTGATAAATAAATGTATTAATAAAAAAATAAAAATAAAAAAATGTTGTACCTACACTGTAATAAAAATATTTTCATGATTTGTTATCACAACTTTTTATCTTTTGTCAAATCAACTTCGATAACTAATGTGTGAAGATAACATACTATTTTGAGTTTCTGTTCATTAAACCATTCTTCTTCATTGTATTAACTCAAAAAAATGTAAGGCAACAAGGTAACTTGCTTTTTTAAGTTAAACCAACTTTTTTTTTACAAGTGTACATGGCTTTACAATCTGGAAACTGTCGGTGCAGTTTCAGTGTCTATCCAAACACATGAAAATGTACATTTACAAAGAAATATTTACCAATATGAATGAGATCACATTGCAAATACAATTTGTTCCATATCTGACCAGAAATATCAGCATTTCCAAAATTAGTCACAGTTATGCTAGTCAGGCCAAGATTTGTCAACTAACTCAGAAAATCAGACCTCAGATGCTCTGTAGTTTAGTATGGCAAACCAGTAACCAAAGTTAACACAAAATCAAAGGTAAGACTTCATTCATACTGAATCCTGAGATTCCTTTTGCATTGCCGATAGCTCGGGATGAGACGTGACAAAAGAAACAAAGGACGGTTGCACTAATCACAATTTGGAGTCTCTTAGGGAGATTTTCATTTGCCCTCATCTCACGGCAGCCAACATTTATCTGATCACAGTCGCTCAAAGGGGCTAAGTAACAGCGATATCCTCGGAGAGCAAAGACGATCAGTTTCTAAAGAGGCTGTTCTCTGAAGAGCCGGCGCATGCATCAACTTCCAGCGGTATCATTCAACATCTGACAAAGGGACGTGTCAAGCTCTTCTCCCGAGCTGACCGACAGCAAATTATCCTGAAGTGACGGCAGAAGAAATATTTTCAATTAGAGCATCACTGACTGTGAGAAGCAATGTGTGTGCGAATGAATCAGGGAACGTGGAAATTCATTTTAAAATCAAAGGCCATCTATTTGAATACAGTGTGAATGGAGATTTTGAATAGTTCGAAGGTGGGAATAGACCTTAGTGACTTGTTCAGTATAATTAAAAACTGACTTTATGTACTAGGATTCCATCATGAGGGTGATGAGAGAGTCACTGAACTAATGTCGTGTGCCTTACTGATCCTAAATCCCAATCCAGTAACAATAAACGCCCTTTTACAAAAGACTTATGACAGGTCTGACTGACAGGCCATGACAGCGGATCAACTCGGTTAAGCACAACAACTGGCAACAGATGAAGCTTGTTATGTTGTGGTGCAGCGTAATGTAGCATAACATTTCAGAAAGGCAAAACTAACAGTGGGTCATTTATGTCCTAATGAATTTGTCATGAGTTTCTTGAAGGCGGGTACTGTTGAAGTTTAAAACTATTGGATCTGCCCAGAGTCACACTGGATCTGCCATAACCAATCGCTAGCGTTTGGTCGTGACGTATGACGACTCAAACTAGCGCACAACCTCAACGTCATCGTTCTCAGACACTCCCTCTGTTCTCTGTTCGCTGATTGGACCGGTAAAAAATTGACCGGAGAAAACCCAAGAATACACCACAAGCCCAGACGTAGTTCTGAAGGAAAATGAAAATTGAGCGGAAGTACGTAGGATGGCGGAGCTAGCATAAAGTAGCCACATTTCAGAAAGGCAATGCTAACAGTGGGTCATTTGTGTCCTAATGAATTTGTCATGAGTTTCTTGAAGGCGGGTTCTGTTGAAGTTTAAAACTATTGGATCTGCCCAGAGTCACTCTGGATCTGCCATAACCAATCGCTAACGTTTGGACGTGAGTCTCGTGACGTATGACGACTCAAACTAGCGCACAACCTCAACGTCATCGTTCTCAAACACTCCCTCTGTTTGCTGATTGGACCGGTAAAAAATTGACCGGAGAAACCCCAAGAATACACCACAAGCCCAGACGTAGTACTGAAGGAAAATGAAAATTGAGCGGAAGTACGTAGGAGGGCGGAGCTAGCATAATGTAACCACATTTCAGAAAGGCAAAGCTAACAGTGGGTCATTGTCATGAGCTTAGTAATGACAATCCATGAACACACAAGTAGTAACAGCTTACACCTGATAACACAACCGATAAAGAAATGAAATACTCACTGACAGGTTCACTGTGCACCTGAAAAAGAGCACACACACTATTTCATTTCCATTGTAGAAAGGATACAATCGCAAAGCTCCGCTCTGAGTCCCGATGGCGAGGATTTTCTGGACAGGGTCGAATGCCATAGAGGACGGCTGATAGGGGAAGCCATGGCGCACAGTCTGAGGATCAAATCAGAAGAGGAACAAGTTTAAAAAAGCACATAATGTAAAGTTTAGTGGCATAACCACTCATTAACGTCAACATTTAAGTCAGCAATTAAACTATTAAAATGGTATAGTGTATTTTATAAGGTATTTGAATTATATTTAACAATCTCTCTATTTTTGCTTATGATGTTCAGACATTGTTGTTACTCGTAACTAAGACTAAAATTATAAGAAAAATTTCAGTAATTGATATAAAATATTATATTCAAAAACTTGAATCTTGAATGAAAATTAAACATTTAAGTACTAAAATTACTACAACTAAAATAAAAATTAATTCAAGATAAATAGAAATCTATATTTCAAAAGAGCACATAAATGCGTGCTAAAAACTAAATAATACTATAATAGTACATAATACTAAAATAACACCGGTTTTACGTGATATTATTATTATTTACGTTCTTATTTATATAGTGATTTGAAGGAGAGTGACAAAGCATTGCGTATTTGTGCAGCACCAAGAAGTCAAAATTCCCTTCAGGGACGATTCGATGTCAGTTCATCTGAATATTTCCAACTATTTTGATGCCCAGGCCTTTGAATCGCTCGAGCAACTCTGGTGTGCTAAAGATAGACAAAAACAACAGAGGCCTTGCTGCATTGTATCCAGAGAACAACAATGGTTGGCTACAGGTTTATAGCACTGGCCTCTGCTTAACAGCTGTCAGCGTCTCTCTCTCTCTCTGTGTGTGTGTGTGTGTTTTAAATCCTAGGGGGTGCCTACATAGATAGCATTGCTGAGAATCAAAGGTGCACTATAATGCCGTCTAGTCAGGCAGCTGAATAGGTTTTGAGACGCAGCTTCTCCGTCTCTGTGTGTTTGTTTAGTGGCTAAAGCTCGTTATGTAAGTGGCGCACGCGGGGACGAGTACCTGTCGGCAGCAACCAGCTCCAGTCCATCCTTCCCCATCTCTCTCAGCTCTCTTTTCAATAATTATACATTAAATATTAAACTAATCCAGCGTTCATAAACGTCTTTTTAATTTAGGTCTGACAAAAAGACCAGTGTGAATGCACTCGCGTAACCTCTTCGCAAATGATTAATTAAAGAGTGGTAAACAACTGTATCCATATAGTTCATGACCATTTTTTTTTAAACTGAACACTTAGCCTACTTACATTAACATTCTCAAAAACTCTCTTAAAAATTATTTAGCCCAGGAAAAAATCTTTAAAGATAATACCATGTTTTTGAAAATATTACATTGATTTAAAAACATACTCCATTAAATAATCATTAGACGGCGTTGATTTGTATAACAAGTTGTGTTTTTTTTCTCCTTTCCGCCTTCAAAGACTCACAACATAGAGAGCCTGAGTCCATGGGACCTTATTTCTGAAAAATATTGTATGGTAGTCAATGGCGAGAGACAACAAATATTTTGATCTTGTTTGAATTGTGTAATATACATTTTAAAGTCAAGAAAGTCGCAGTTTGATGTAAAACTGTTGAGGTATAAGACTGTGAAAATACATAATTACAAAGACTACAAACCTAAAAGGCGCACATGTGACGTCATACCTTTTCTCTCAATGAATGAAGCTAACTTTACTGAAGCTAACTTTACTGAAGCTAACTTTACTGAAGCTAACTTTACTGAAGCTAACTTTACTGAAGCTAACGTCTGTCATGTTTTCTAGTCTTACGTTATAATCGTAACGTTACGCCGTGATGCCTGAGTGTGTTGTACCAGACTGCACACACACGAGCAACGGTGACGTATAGTGCGAGAGACGTATAGTGCCATTGACTACCATACAGATTCTTTACGAAATAAGGTCCCATGAGCCAGAAGCGGAGGGGCGGGACTTAGGCTCAGGTGCAGACTGTGCAGAAGCGTTTCATTGGTTGGACGCAGTAACGAACACACCCCCTTCATTGAACGACTCGCTGTTCGGACTCAACCGGACCTTTCCTTTATAAACAAACTAAATTAACGTGATTATCTGCTGTAAATGTATTTTAATTAATATTGTAGTATTTTTTTCATTAGTTAAACTGCCTAGCAGTAGACAAAATGGAGGATAAAATGACAGTTATGCTGTTATTTTTTTAGCGTCACAGCATATCTGTAGACACAAATTTGAATGTAGGATAAGTTTAGTGTTCAAACGAATCGGTTGAGTGATTGATTCAATGACTCACTACATAATGCACTTGTCGCCACCTACTGTCAGAATGGGGTACCTGCCTGCAACAAGGTTGACTAAATTAATCAGAGATAAATCAATGTGCAGATCACATCTGCAATACTGTCATCTTACAGTTTCCACGCACACGTGTGTGGGCTCATCATCTAATATTGCAAAAGAAGAGAGAAACCTCCACAGATAACCCGTTTCTCTGAGAACTATTAACTCCATCCATTGTGCTGCCAGATCTAATCCAGAGAGGCCAGCTAAACTCACACACTTCAACTGGGCCTATTCATGACACATTGGACACACTTGCATGTGTCTCAAAACCAGCATTTAGTGCACCCATGATGGCCACAAAAAAAATCTTTAGATACACAACGTGTGTGTGGTTTCAAAAAGATATTCAAGATGAAAAAAAAAAAAAAGGTTAAGGGTTTAAAAGAAGAAAGCCGCAACATTGCAAATGAAATGTTAATCCCAGCACAGTAGATTATGCAAGAAATGGGTTGTTTATCCCCCCCTCCCTCCCTCCCTCCACTCAAACATCACAGCTTCATATAACCACACATGATTCGGACGCTTCAGTAAAGTAGAATGTCTAACACAGAGCAGTATAAAGGGAAAAGCGGAAGATATGGACCGTGTGGTTATAAAATAATCTCTGTGTCACGCATGAATATTTTACGCATTTGTGCGCATTTTCCAAACACAGAGTCAGCTCTTTCCACGCACAGCTTGTGAAAAAAACCCAATGTAGTCTTGGTTTGAAGGGGTAGAGTATGACAGTACAATGTGTATATAGCCGAACACAGGCTATAGGAGCGTTTTAATGTAGCCTAGTAGTAAAAAAAAAAAAAAAAAAAAAGACATTCCATTGCTGCGCAACCAAAAGATATTGGACACTACAATGGTTTGTGGAAAATAAAATAAAAATACGACTGACATCATACCGTTCCCATAAATATATATGTATATATAACATTTCTACTAGCCTACAACGTTATGATGCATCAGATCTTCGAACCAGAAAAGGCACGTTACCTGTATTCTGTGAGTCTGTGGATAAAGTGTTAAACAGTGGCACTTGCGCGAGGAAAAAGCACTTGCGTTATTAGAGAAAATGCCACATTAGGTGACGTTACACATTCACTTGAAAGCTTCCCCACCTTGCAGAGCTGGAAGTGTTCAGACTGAAGCGTCTCCGGGATGAGCTCGTTCTCCTTGGCCCCGAGCTGCGGGGATGGAGAGGCGGACGACACGGCCGTCAAGCCGTCCAGCACCTTGCGGATATTAAACTTCTTCATTTTTCGCTCCGGTGCGAGTGACGGAGGAGGACGGGAGCACATGAGTCGAGATCAGCCGTGGATGATGAGGGGGGGAAGCCGCTCTCGCTCGTTTCTGCAGCACCTCTCTTTAAAGCTCACATTTTAAAGTGTTTTTCACCGTATCCTCCATGGCTAAAGGCTTGAGCTGTGCGCGTTGATTTATATTTTTTATTATTAGCGTTTGTGGGGTGTCCGTTTATTCAGGCGTCCCGCTGCGTCTCGAATTCCCTCTATCCTCTCTATCTCTCTCTCTCTCTCTCTCTCTCCTCATCTCCTCCACTCAACACGGAAACACCGCTGCAGCGCCGCGCATGCGCACTGCAGGCTGGATGACTGCTGAAGCAGCCTTCCAAACCCTTTTCCCGGTGACCAGGCAAGACTGTGGAGCGCTGAGTGAGCCTAGCGTCACATTGCAGAAACGAGGGGCGGGACTCTGCACCTGGAGCCGCAGGGATGCGGGATGGAGAGCGCACCAGCCACCAGCCTCTCCAAGCCATCACATAATGTCATAATACAGCCTATAGGCTTCATCAAATCATCAGATTGCCTGCACTTTGTAAAATGGATTTGACAGTGGAAGTTTTTTCAGGATATTACTATTTCTGAAGGATAATTTTAGGGCTGTAAACGATTAATCGCGATTAATGGCATCCAAAATAAAAGTTTGTGTTTACATAATATATGTGTGTGTATTGTGTATAATTATTTTGTATATATAAATACACACACATGCATGATTATATTTGAGAAATATTTGCATTTATATACTGCATATGCATATATAATCACTACATATGATTTATATTACATATAAATAGAACTATTTTATATATAAATAACAAATTTTTCTTAAATATATACATGCATGTGTGTGTATTTATATATACAAAATAATTATACACAATACACACACATATATTATGTAAACACAAACTTTTATTTTGGATTCGATTAATCGCGATTAATCGTTTACAGCCCTACATATGGGGCACCTTACAGAAAATTCACTTTTACATGGCGTTTAAACATATAAATGTTCGTTGGCAGTCTGTGTACAGAACCATAATGATAAAAATCCACAAGTGCTTTTTTTTTTAAAATCCCCATAAATCATAAGCACTGTCTCAGAACAAGCCATTCTCAGATTCTGTGCAATGTGACGTACTTTAGCACAAGCCCCGCCCACGACTGTTGACGGACACTGCCTTATTAGCATATTATTAGCATAGACCCGCCCTGAGTGAGCTAAACACAATGCTGGAGCAGCTGTAACTTAGACAAGAATGTCTTCTAAAGCGATTGAGGTGTTTTGTTGTTGGATGTAAGAACATAGCAGTCTTCATTTACTCTCGTTGTTACTCTGTACCAACTGTTCATGATCCAGTTTACAGTATTTTTCGCCATCATTCAGACGCGGTCCGCTACAACAGGCATAGTGGATAAAAGCAATATGAAAAATAAGTTATAACTGTAATTAAACTAGACAATACCTGTTATATTTCCATACAGCATATTCTCTGGCTCTGTGGGGATTATTGTCTGACACCTGAGAGTTTCTGTTTAACATATTAAATATTAGATGAGATTGTCCTGAGTCCTTACCATGGTCCTGACATTGAGCGCGAGCTCGTGAGGCCCCGCCCCCGGTGCGGCATCAACAGCTCATTTGCATTTAAAGGGATACACACTAAAAATCTGCTTTTCAAGATTTAATTAGATTGAAATGGCTCTTTATACCACCCTCCGCTCTGGTATTGTTCATTTAGGAGTCACATGAAATGAATGCAGTGCACATTATTTAATTACAATGTTTTTTCAACAATAATGTGTTATTTTAAGGGGATTTTGTAACTAAACAATATTCATATCTACATTATAGACCTTAAAACAATAAAACAATTTTTTTTATTTTTCAATATAATGCAGTATTTGAGTAAAAAAATTGAGCTAAAGTACTTAAAATCAATTGAATGGAGGTAGATTAGTGCCAAAAATAAATAAAGAAAAATCATCTAACACCATATCCACTATGTCTAGTCGTATTTATGAATATACACAGTGCTATATATTCCCCAGTTACTTTTATTAGATTTTACATTTAGATATATATTTATTAATTATCAGAAATTATTATTATTATCAAAGACGTGTGTGTGTGTGTGTGTGTGTGTGTGTGTGTGTGTGTGTGTGTGTGTGTGTGTGTGTGTGTGTGTGTGTGTGTGTGTGTGTGTGTGTCTTTTTTGCACTCTTGGGCCTGGATTCACACACAGGGTTTAGATTTGCAGTATGACCTCAGGAGTCAAGAGACGGTTCACAACGCTGCTCATTTTCCATGTTATTATATCAGGCTACCAGCTATCTTCAACATTTAAGACATTTAATAAAAAAAAATCAGCTCAACGCTCAATTTCAGACACCAGAAAGTATTTGAAATAACTTCTGTTTGTGATCCGGTGAGGATTCTGATCACCATATGAGACAAAAATATATTTATATGTGATGCTAAAGGCTACTTATGCTAACCATTGTGATAATAAATACACATGTTTATGGAAAATAACAGAGACAGCATAAAGGACGTAGACAAATAATATATAATTAAAATGTATTTATTTGGTTTCATGTTTTATCTGTCTCTTCCCTGTGCCTCATCTGCATATGTCATAAGAACATACACTCCAGTTAACTCATATAATTCATAACTGTTTTCTTCTCGAGAGCGCCCTCTGTTGATCTGGATGAAAGGATAACGGTATAGTGAGACGGGAGAGATTGCTCAAACCTCCTCAGATCGTGATCTATTCAAGATAACATTATATTAAATTATTTTGGTCAAGAAAAATTGCAATTGTAAATTAATGTATTTTATAATAATAATAAAACACTCTTGCCTGAATGTACCTTAGTGTGGCTTTACTTTGTTCAATTGTTTAAGTTACAGTTATAAATATGTTATGTGAATGTTAGTTTGCAGAATATTTCTTATTTAAGATAATTTGAAATCAACAAACAAACAAAAAAAACACCTAGAGAAAACAATAATCTGTGCAAATGGAATTTTAACTAGACGTTTAATCTGAAAATGGACCATTAGAAAGGTTTGCCAACTATCTCGCTCTGTATTTCTGCATGTCTGATGTGAGATAGAGAGGGTCAGAAGTAGAGGTCACGTCAGTCTTGCCACTGCCGTTTAAGAGTTTGTCGCTGGTAATTGACTTGGACATCTGCCCTTGTTTAATGAAGGGCAAGTTTACAGCAATGCCTGCGACTCCAAATAACATTTCCCGTGAATATAATAAACAACATTTTGGGAGATACATATTTTCCAAATACATATCAAGAATGGGTCTGTTAAAGTTTAAAGTTTAAATTTAAAAAGTTTATATGATGCGATTTCTAGTTTTCCTTTTTCTTTAGTGTGTTATGTGTTAGTGCATATTTACAAAGTCTCAAACCCAAAGAGATCTTCTTTGTAAAAGTTAAAGGAGAACTCCGGTCAATTTTAACATTGAGCTCATTTTTTAGTAAATTTGGAGTGCTGTCAATACAGAGAACAACGACAAAAATCGGTGTTGCCTACACTGTGTTATCCTCTTTAAAATTTGCACCCTGTTGACTTCAATGGGGCAAGTTTTAAACCTGCTTTTATCCTCTTATCATCCTTGATGTGTCATTACAAGTGTCCAGTCATGTTGAGTGATTCCTTCAGAGTGAACACGGTGAATCTGACTGCAGTAGATGTGAAAGATATGAATAAAAATGATGTTATATCAGCCAGCGCACATACATGTATTTAGTTCCTGTTTTCGGGCGAAGTCCAAAGTAGTCGATTGTCGAGTTCACGCGCATAGGTTTAGTTACCAATGATCACGCGCGTGAACTCGACAATCGACTACTTTGGACTTCGACCGAAGGGGCATGACATATCTGTCACTCGCTTAAGGTTTTTGGGCCAATCACAATGCACTGGATCGCTGGCCAATCAGAGCACACCGCGCTTGCATTTCAGAAAGACGGAGCATGGGAGCAACAATAATATACAGTATGTGTAAAATAATTACTTTTTTGTACCTAAAACCGCATAAACATCAAATACACACACAAAAATATATTTTTAGAATCATATGACCCCTTATTTTAAATAAAGCTAAAAACCCCTTTAGCTTAAAAAAAAAAGCTCAAAGTGTGCAGAATGATGCTAGCAACCTAAAGGTTATGAGTTGGAATCACATGGGATGTAAGCATACTTAAAATTAAAGTTACAATCACAGAATATGTAAATAAAGTCGCCTGTGAAAGCACCGCTGATGAATATAAACACTAGACATCACTGCGGTTTGGATAGATCCCTTTGATTCTCTTCCCTTTCATTCTGTAACGATGGAGATAAGCGTCGCATGCAGTTCCTTCTCAGGCCCTGGGCGAGGCTGAAGAGACCCTTATAAGGTGAGGGCCGTACTCGTGTGCGGATGAAGCACTGACCAATCACTGCTCGCTACACACCGCACGGCACTCCATAAACCACAGGCAGGAACATCAATGACTTCATGTTTCTCAATGACTCTGCTCCCTATTCATAAAAATAAAGAGAGACAGTTTAGAGTTTGGCTTTAAGTGGGTATATGATTGAGTTTGTAGGACACTGATCGGGCGCTCCCATTAATTCATTTTTGGATAGTTCTCTGAGAAGGGGCCAAGATTTACAGAAGCATTACTAAAGCCGGGTGCACACTGTACACTTTACAATAGTCCTTTACAACTGTTGCTCGTCAGACGGTTCAAACATGATCCCAGCTGTAAGCCAGGAGTTATCATTGATGTCAGTTTTACATCATACATTCGTGACACAGTGATGCGAGCTTAACATGCGGGATAGAAATGGTGTCAAGTAAACAAAAACAATCTCTAGCGTTGATTTTGATCATGGCTTCTCTTGAAAAAGACTGGAAAAAAATGACTTTTTTATGCTCGAATAACAATAACATAAGAACATTGCCAAGGGAATACAGACAAATACACAAACTCAAAATAAAACAATATATTGACACATTCACACATCTTTCAACAAATTGAGAATAGCTAATTTAATTTAAATAAATGAAGTTATATAAAAATTATTACCAACACAAGTTGCTAAATGACATGACAATGACACAGACACTATAGTTACAGCATATATATATATATATTAACATACAGACATTAATACACTACAGCTTCTAAATACATAGATTTTATTTAAATATTTCTTCATAATACAGTATTTAGGCAATCTTAGGGTTTATTCTATATATAATTAAAAGAAGTGAGTTTAATAAAATTTAAAAGTGGGGATAGGATGTAATACCGTTTGCAAATGTTTGCTTATGAATGAAGAATTTGCCATATAAAATAAAAAAAATAACAATACTCTACAGGTCTATCTTTATTAATAAATTAATTAATAAATAAATAAAAAGTGTGTAACAAATATGTGAGAACCTAGGTCAGATCGGATCCATTTTTTATTTTTTGGAAATAGGGCAACCAAAAAACAAATGTACAAATGTCTTCTTTGCACAAAGACGATTGCTGTCTCAGTTCAGAGGCTCATCTTTCAAACGGCTCATTCGACGTCGATCGCGTCACCTCTGCGTTATGAAGGCTCCTTCAAATGCGTAATTTGATTCCTGTGAAATAAAGAATCCAACAGATGGATCCTTCACGGCCTTGCCTATCCCAGAATTCATTGCGCGCCAGTGACGACAGGATTATTTTGCAGAGAAAGTCTGAGTCCTGAAGTCTTTAAAGTCTGAGTCCTTCGAAGTATGCAGCCTTTGTGTGCTGAGCAACTGGTGGTTTGTATAATCAGTTTCGGCACTCCTATGGTGTTTGATTTGATGGTTGTCGTAGAAAAATTCACATTACAGGACTGTGCGTCAAATCCCCTGACTTCGTCTGAGGTCAAGTTTTATCACATTGGTCATTAATTGGCGATCCGTGAACATGTCAAACAAAAATATCAAAGACTTTTCAGACAGATTTTGGCCTAGGATCAGAGGAATCTTTTAGGATTCACAAAATTAGTCTCAGAAAGCCAAATCATTGCCAAAATCATACAGTGTGAACCGGCTTTAGTCAAGGTGTTCCCTGGCTGTAACTCCAGACAGAGGATTGAAATTGAGTGTGCACCATGCAACCTAAAAAAAGTTCCTTATTTCTTTATTTAGTCATATAACCATCGTTTTACTATATAGTGCGTTTAATAAGAATGTAAAGGTTAATGCCCGATGAGGTGTCCATTGTCGGACGGTTGCCTCTGCCGAAGTCCATTAATACCTGACAATGGACACCTCAAAGGGCATTAACCCGCTTATACCACGTTCACTTACCAAATAACACATCTTTAAAACATTAGTTTATATTTTAATTAGTTCGAAATCTAACGGTTTTAGAACTAGGTGTCCTACATCACTTTTTAATGGACACCCTGCAGCCAATCAGAATCGAGTATTCACCCAGACCATGGTATAAAATGTTACCACAGAAGTGCTATACTAGGGTGATAAATGTACGTTTTAATATATATATATATATATATATATATATATATATATATATATATATATATATATATATATATATTATCTTTCAGAGAAGAAAGTCAGACAGGTTTGGAATGACAATTTTTGTTGGGTGAACCGCCCCTTTCAACATTATTTTGTACATCAGGACTCGTTTTTTGTGCAATAGTAGCTGAAAATATTACTATTTCTCAAAAATGAAATGCTACTTCTCATTAAGTTGCTGTCGATGCATTATTTAAGACGGGGATACAGAATGAAACAGATGCAGTAGTACAGACTGAATTGGCAATATATATATATATATATATATAATACATATATACACACAATTCATATCCCCATCTCTTACTACTGCCATACTGACAAAATTTTAATAGGATGATGAGAAATTATTTTATTTTTCTCCGAATTACCACAGAAACTGCCTTCATTACGACCTATGCCAATTGCCTGTCCAATCTGATTAGATGTCCCGTTCCCCTCGGCATGCTAAGCCCCGCCCCTTTCATTTAACCGGCACCTATTTTACTCAAGTTCATGATGATTACACAGCGATTGTGTGCTTTATTTCATAATCAGAAGGGCCATGTCATTATTATTTTGTTTTGATGACCTCTAACAAGTTATGAATAATTCATAAAGTGTTTCAATATGCAAATGTCTGTCTTCTGTGATTGAACACATGGGTTTTAACTGAGGGGAATGTAAAGTGTGTTTAATATTGAACTGTATTGTAAGAAACAGTGTATTCAAATTAATCCACCCCTAATCCTACAGGGAGAGAGCTGGATGTGACATGGCTTTAAAGGGACATCGTTATGACTATAATAACAAATAAACTTGCACATTTACACACACAGACACACAACACATTATCAAAATGCATAATGAAAGCTACATTTACGTTTCGAATAGGCACAGCTTCCTAACATGAATCCAGAATGTGATCACGTTTTTATTTTTCAGATTTGCAAATGCTTTTCACAAAAGAGATCTTCAAAAAGAGCCACCTTGGTTCTTCATCCACGTCTATGAATCCAGTGTGTACTACTGCATCCGTGAACAGATGTTGATTATGTATCCCCGTCTTAAATAATGCATCGACAGCATCTTAATGAGAAGTAGCATTTCATTTTTGAGAAATAGTCATATTTTCAGCTACTATGGCACAAAAAAAGAGTCCTGATGTACAAAATAATGTTTAAAGGGGCGGTTCACCCAACAAAAATGTCCATCATTTATTCACCGTCATGTCATTCCAAACCTGTCTGACTTTCTTCTCTGAAAGATAATATTTTTAAAAAGATAATTGGTGCCCAAACAACATTGGACCCACTGACTTTAATTGTATGTTTTCTTTTATTTTCCACAGAAGAAAGTCATGCAGGTTTGGAGCAACATGAGTAATTGACGAGAGAATTGTCATGTTTAGGTGAACTATCCTTGTAAGTATCGATTATATTTCTGTCGCACGGTGACCCATAGGCTGGACTCCATAGCAGCTTGGAGGACTGCCCAGACGGTGTCTGACTGACATGTAAAGCAACCAATCACAGTTTGTTTTGTTCAGCGTCATGTTTATGGATGTGAAAACATAGATATGTATACGTAGATGCCACATTTGACTGCTCAAGACAAGTCGGCGCGCCCTCCATCTTGGAACGGTCAGTGTGTCGTCACTCACCTCTGGTCGTGAAACCGCCCTGATTTAAATGACCAAAGAAATGGGATAACCTTTCACAGGTCAGAATGTGTTGGTTTTGTGTTTGTACACCATGTTTTTGCTATAGTACTTTTAATGTTTTTTACTATGTTAATGTGTTAGCTGACGCCTTCGTCTTGGATTGTGTTGGTTTAGCAAAATCATCTGCTTTAGTTTATTGCAGATATACATATTCATAACTAATTTTCAGACACACAGTTAACTTGCTCTCGAATGTTCACGGACCGGCTTTGACCGTTCCAATTTGGTGGACAGCGTACATATAGCGGCCCTTAGAAACAACCGCTAATGTGTATATATATGTCGATGTCCCTACAATAACAGACTGGCGTGTAAACCATTTGGACCTTCGTGAACTTCATACCTCTGATAAGTTGGAGTTTCCTCGACTTAAATCTGACATAATTTGGGGACATCTGGCAACATCTTCATTTGGAAAAATAATGTAGTTATAATTCACCTTTGGCTAAGCCCTGCCCCCCTTAGTTACTGTTGCTACGTCCATCAACTTCATCTGGGCTCTGGTTTGGTATCAACATGGCTTATGCTGTGACGGCTCTTCCTGCTGAACTTTTATCAAACTTTTATAAAGCAGCAAATAAAGTGTCGGATAAAAGTAGGCAGAAGGGGCTCAGTGTGCGTTCGAAGGCTATATTCAAGACATACCGGTGAAACACAAGCAACAACAAGATCCAAATAGAGGCAAAAGCATAACGGTCAGAGTCAAAACATGACCCACCGCATATCCTAATGGAGACGGAGGCTGGGACTAACAATATCAGGAGAAACTCTGTTCATGCAGAGCTGGGTCTCTATTCACTTCTATAATCGTTATTACAAAGCAAACGGACTACGCGAGTATAAAGTTGTGTTTATTAGCAGCGTGTGCTAGCGTATCAACAATTAGGGTAGAGAACCGAAATCATAACCTAAACCAGCATAAAACTGTCTAACTAGTGTAACTTCACAGTAAGGTTAAAAGCTAAATGTATCTTAGAGACAAAAGTGTGTTGTTGATCTTGAGGGGTTTCGCTGACTGAGGACGTCCACACAGTTTAATACAAAGACGACACTTGTCAGGATTTGACCGGTTTTGGGAAGGGGAAAAACGGACACCCCCTCCAACCTCTCTGGGAAACACGTAACGTTATCTGTGTAACAAACGCCCCAGGCACAACGCTTAACCATATTTCTGATAAAACTACGACGGTAATATCCTGCCGAGACCAAAAATATGAGACGCCGGAGTTAAAGTCAATGGAGCGCTGTGAGAAAGTGTCGGACCGCTGTGGAGCTCGTTCTCGGCTGCGCTGCGATTGGTCAATCTACATTCTAGGGCGTGGCTTAGCCAAAGGGGAATTACAGAAAACGATAGTAGACTACTGTATGTCCCCATTTAGATAGATAGGTGAATGTGTGTGTGGGTGTACTGACTTGACAACTAGAAGTCTGTGCTACAAGGAACATTAGGAGAGGAGAGGAGAGAGAGAGAGAGAGAGAGAGAGAGAGAGAGAGAGAGAGAGAGAGAGAGAGAGAGAGAGAGAGAGAGAGAGAGAGGTTGTGTCATTTGCACTCATTGCAACACATCTGCTATCAGCAGGAATAATCAACAGATGCGATAAGACACTCATCAACAATCCTCCGCACACACACACACACACACACACACACACACACACACACACACACACACACACACACACACACACACACACACACACACACACACACACACACACACACACACACACACACACACACACAGAGATGACTAAACTGCAGGATGCTGGCAATGATACAAAACACCCATCATTGAGCTTTGGAGGTGGAGCTGTAATTTAAATAGCACAATAAGATACAGAAGGACAGAGAAATTATGCTCAAATCAAAGGAGACGGCTTCACATCACAGGAAATACAAGGACATATTATCTTATCATGAGCTTGATACATTATTGAAAGTATTGAAATAAGGATTCATATACAAATAAGCTATGTTCATCCATTTCCAATGGATTATAAATCCTCTGACTGATTGAAGTGATAAGTTCAAATATGCTATAGCATTACATTTGTGATGTGTTCAGAATTTCTAATTTGGAGCATTTGTCTTAATATGGTCAAAACTGAGGAAGAACTCCTGGCCTCGTATTACAGAAACGTCCTATCATGATGATTTAAAGTTAGGATCACAGTTAGGACAAAAGCTATTACAGAACTTAAGACCTATTGGAAGTTTCAGCTCTGAACTCAGTATCTGAGTCTTTTCAAACATAACCCACAATATCTCAAGCACTAAAGTGATGAAGAGAGGAAAAGTGATGGCCAAAGGTTGAATGGCATGCCTTATGTGTTGTCAGGGTTTATAATAATACTATTACAGTTTCCACTTCCGGCGAGACCTCTGTTCTCTCAGCTCTCCTCATTCTCGGCCAAGTCAGAAAACTATTTATCAATAGCATCTCGGCACAATAAAGATGGCAAACGGCAGTGTATATGGGGCATTCTCTGACATCTACACAAATCATTTCCATCAACCAGACTGATCGAACACCTCTATGGTTTTAGACAACTTTAAATGACAGCTGTCAATCATTCAGTCTGATGTAGAGACAACCTCTTCGCTCTCTTCCCGTTTCTTATGTTTCTGTTATAGTTAATATTATCTGACTGTTCCTCTGAGCTAGTAAGAAGCTTCGACTAGGGGTTATAAGACACGCCTTTACCTTTACCACTAGTAAAGGTAGGGTGTAGGGAATTTTCGGAGCGGCTAGCAATAGCAAGTTAGCTTTGAAAGCATGAGATCCCCCCTTCTATCAGAGCATCTCCAAACGACACTAATTTAAAACACATAAGTAAGCAATAAGGTACGAGAGGAGTGCTGTATCGTGAATAAGTCACGCTGAAGGGCGTTGTTAGGGAAGCGGAGTAACCCCTTCAGCCGTGACTTATTCACGATACAGCTTTTGCCTCGAGTTCCTTATTGCTTTTATAAAACGGTTACCACACAATACAACTATATTAAAGCCGAAAAATATGTATCTATGCAACTTTCATGAAGTAAAATCACTAAAAGCCTTCCTTCCGCTGGAAAAAATAGTCCCTGACCGTAAACAGCAACAGAAGTTAGACACATTATTTCGCCAGTAGATGGAGACAAAGACTGTGTTTATGAGTGAGTCAGTCAGTAGAGAAGACTTTTACATTCAAAGGACTCAAACTTGTGATCACGGAGAAGAAGACGACACTGACAGAAGACTATGGGCTCGGGAAACCCCTTAACTGTTAAAAGGACAAGAGATCGCAGCGGACATTCAAACTGATTTTTTTTATTATGAATATATATAAGACTGACCTGAAGGAAAATGCTATGTCTACTGTAAATGCAGGTACACTCGCTCACTCGATCTCTCACAATACTCTACTATAGCTTCAATGAACAATATCGATGAGATCAAACATGTGTTTGCGTTGCTAAGAGTGGTTGCTAGGGGTGTTGTGTAGTGATACATAGAGCCGTTGGGTGAAGCGGTCATAGCCGTGTTTTATCGTGAATAAAACTCAGCTATTGACCAATCAGAATCAAGGATTGGAACTAACCGTTTTATAAATGCACATAACAGAGTTTGCAAAGCACCACGAGATGAGAAACGGCATTAAACTACCTCATGTCTCAAAGCACATAACTTTACAATAATAATGGACATAAACAGCTTAAAGAGCACTGACCTGTACCACCTGCCGTTGATAGTGTTGCCATTGAAATGCATAACTTCCAGTCACGAACCGCTCCGGGTATAACGTCTCCATCTCCTCCAAAGTACAGCTTTGGTTTTGTCTTTGTTCAGGAGGAACTGTAAGATGCGTCCGCTGTTTCGGTTGAGGTGCTCGGTGACTGACGTCTGTCGAACTCATGAAACGCGCTGATGATGTGTGATGTCTGCGCGAGCAGGGAGTATGGAAATACATATGTTGACAGGCAGGTAGGACATCGTACCAAAGGACATCGATTGGACAAATATATTTTGAAGAAAGTTTGTAACCAGGCCGCTTTGGGGCACCATTGACTTACATAGGAGGAAATAAAATACTATGGTGCCCCAGAACTGTTCAGTTTCCCACATTCTTCAAAATATCTACTTTTGTGATCAACACAACAAAGAAATGTATACAGGTTTGGAACAACCCGAGGGTGAGTAGCCTAAATGACAGAATTACATTTTTTGGGTGAACTCTCCGAGGCACCGTTTGAACAGATATCCTTTTTTTATATTCAACTGCTCTGTTTTTCCCTTGTTCTTCTATGTAAAGATGTGTTTGCCCATTGTTCTAGTGTTATGCTTTTTGCAACATCTCGTGCACTACTATAGCCTACTATGGTTTTCTAAATATGTTTTTCCCGAAATAACGTAATTTTTTCCCCAAACCGTTCCAGCGGACATTCACCCCTGCAGCTGATTTCATTGGTTAAGGTAAGAGTGAAGGGTAGGGTTAGAGATTAGTGTTTGGTATACTACAGGCAATCAGCACTGTGATTGACATGACCAATTAAATATTTAGAAATGGCTACTGGGGGAAGTTTCCGCTGAACTGGTTTAAGCGCCTGAATATTTAATAAGGCAAACGCTGTTGGGTTAATGATTGGTTGTTTGTTGCTAAACAACAGGCCATTCAGTTCCAACTCTGCATCTATTCTCTCAATGGCACAATGTTTCCCAATCAACCTGAATTCACTATATATATATATATATTAAAAAATGCGGTTCTAACATGCTTCGAAATCAGAGCACGGTTTCATAACCCAGGCAGGGTTAAAAGAGCAAACAGCCTTTCAAAATTACACGAGCAAAATGCTGCTTTGGGCCATTACTAATGCAGTTATGAAACCTTCTCAATTAAGTGCCGTCATTCAGAGTGTGTTATCGGAGTCTGAACAGAAAGTCCCATCATAACACATCATGGCCGGATGATGCACGGTTCCAGATGGGGTTTCTGTCTTATTTCTGTCAGCACACAATCATTTTCTCATTACATAAACAGCAGGGATTTATCTCATGAATTAATATTGGTATAGGTTCACCTGAATATTTAAGTGTCATATTACTGCTTAGGGGGTCTGTGCATCACACACATATTACTGGGGTAAACTATCAGGGCTTAGTGCAATTATCATTTAGTAGAACGTTATTATTTGATTTCATCATTGTCTTAATTGAAAAAAAAAAAAAATCTTTCAACACCACCTATTGTTATCTCTCAGGATTAATGTCAACATGAAATTAAATGTGTGAGTCTTTTTTTCTCTATTGTGACATAACATCTGAAATGCTTCTTGAACAAGAAAGACGGTGGGCTGGGACTTGATTTTGTCTATCGGGAATTGATTGGATCATTGTGGTTTTCTATTGCTGTGATCTCAGGATGTCCTCACGCCAGTGAACACTTTATCGGAAAAGATGCTGCACTAGGTAGGGGAAGTTATTTTGAATAAAGATTACATGGGCACACAAATTTAAATAATAATAATGTACACAAAACATTATTATTTTTATAACAAACACAGCAGTATTCCATAAAAAAACTTTTTTGATTTTGATTTTCATGGTGATTATACTGGACACAAACCAGTAACTGGTGTCAATCACTGTTGCCCTTGTTCAGTTCTTTTGATAGTATGTAAGTATACAACACTACAATTAATATTGAGTCCGTGGTCTAATCTCCACAGTGCCATCAGGCAAATGGTCACGTCTGGATAATAATGATTCCTTTATTGTGGTGTGTGGCACTAGAATTAAATATTGCACATTTGCCGGAGTACTTCATCGTACCTTATGTGGAGCTGACTGGACTGTGATACAAGAAAAAAAGTCATGTTTTGTGGCTGCATGTGTAAATTCTGTCTGTGGATTAGTCTTAGTGGATTCGCTTCTTTGGTCGGTATAGCTGAAAGCGAACAGATTGCAGACTGAGGAGAACAGGGAACAAACACACACATCTCCCTGACCCTACATTACTTCAGATGTTTTGCTTTATGGACGGAGAGAAAAACACCCCAACTCAAGTTTATGTCTGTGTTTGTTTTAGGGATGAGAGAACAACAGAACAGAGAGAAAAGGGACAGAGAGAAAGATTTAACCTCAATTATCCTTATGAGCAGAGACATCTTACGAGTGGCTGTGAGTAATGCTCGAACGTCAACTGGATTGGAATAATATCTCCTGGAGCAGACCTCCTAAAACCCCTACAAAAAACAGAAAATACTGCAATCCTACCAACAACTAAGAGCACTCTCTCTTTCTGATTCAGTGTGAAGTGGAAACTAATGAATCAATGGCATTAATTTATACATGTTGATGAAGAAAAAGAAAAACAGTCCTTCACCAAATTAAGGACCCTGTAAAATCTAAATTGATGTTTTGTATATGCTTTATATTCCTGGTCTCATCCTGCAATATGCAATTTTGTAAAATCAAATGTTCTTTACATTGAGAATGTTCCCTAGTACCTCCTGAAACTGACTAGCAAGTAGCAAACGGTGGTCCAACTGAAGCCTATTAAAAGGGATTCTCAGTATGCCCCGCTCTAATAGAAGATGTCAACACAGGAAAGAGAAATGTGCTCATCAAGCCATTTCATGGGGTCCTTAACACACATCTTAAATCACAGACACATAAGCTTCAGAGGCTGCATCCTTCGAAGGCCGGGCGTCACATGCTGTCCCAAAGGATCCTTCAAATGATGCCTCGAAATGTGTCCGAAGAACACAACAGATCATCCTTCACGGGCTAGCCTACCCCAGAACTCATTGAGCATGATGACAGCTTTTCTTTTAGAGAAATTGCCAGATTACACATTAAAATGTAAGTATTGGGTTTCAACTTACTTGAATATCTAATGATACAAAAGTATAACCGCTAACATGCGATTTTATATTGTTTATACTCTTTATTATGTACATAAACGGACCAGGGAAAAGTTGCCAAGTTGTAAACTACGTTTTGTTTTCAGACAGTTTAAAGGGATAGTTCACCCAAAAATGTAAACTCTTGTCAGTAATTACTCATCCTCATGTTGTTCCCCGTCAGACTTTCGTTCATCTTCGGAACACAAATGAAGATATTTTTGATGAAATCTAAGAGTTGTCTCACTCCTCCATAGGCTTCTTAAGGGATTGAAACTTGCCGGCCCAGAAAGTTATTAAAGACATCGTTAAAATAGTCCGAGTGACTACAGCGGCTCAACCTGAAGTTTATCAAGCAAATACTTTTTGTGCGCAAAAAACAAACAAAACTAACGACTTTATTCCACTATTCATTATATTCGTGGGCCTGAGTGTGTTTGCGTGGTATATCTGCGCAGCGCGTCTGTGTTGTCCGTCACACTCATCACACACATGACCAGTGTCGGCCAATAGTGAGCCTACGTGTGACGTGCAACACAGATGCGCTGCGCAAATATACTACGCAAACACACTCAGGCCCACGGAAAATATAATGAATAGTGAAATAAAGTCGTATTTTGCACACAAAAAGTATTCTCGTCGCTTGATAAACTTCAGGTTGAGCCGCTGTAGTCACTTGGACTATTTTAACGATGTCTTTAATAACTTTCTGGGCCGGCAAGTTTCAATCCCTTAAGAAGCCTATGGAGGAGTGAGACAGCGCTCAGATCTCATCACAAATATCTTCATTTGTGTTCCGAAGATGAAGGAAAGTCTGACGGGGAACAACATGAGGATGAGTAATTACTGACAGAGTTTACATTTTTGGGTGAACTATCCCTTTAATATAAAGTCCAGCACATGTTACTGTCACTCATCAACGACAGGTGATCGTCCCATTTAACAACGACTCTGAACTGGGACACAGATATAGTAAAACATGAAATGCATGTCATATACAGACTGTACCTAAAAGCCCCTGGCCACGATATTGTGAAGATGGGCTTTAATATTATCTTCAGGTCCTCAAATATCTCAAACGCTGGTAAAATAGCAATAAAATCGATCATTTATTCACAGCTATTCCTATAACAAAAGTAATTACTTTTTTGGGGAGATTCATCAAGAGTTTATTTACAGTATTTATTTAGTTAAATCACATTAGATTGTCATTGTCATTTAGCAATAAGCAAGAATGTTGGAAGTATAATTTTCCAGAACTACATTTGCCGTGTCTTCTGGGAAGCAGAATCGGCCACTATGACACAGGCTCTCCTTCAGAGCTGCTCGAATCAATCCTGACAGTAAGCATTTAAATGAAGAATCTCAGAGTAAGATAACCTGACAGTGAGAGGTGACTCTGCATGCTAATCTTACACACTGGATTCACTTGCTACAAAGGGATCTTTATATTGATATATTTTCAAAAAGGACATATTAATATTAATATTAAACTGACAGACTATTTTACTGCTATGAAGTTGTGGTCAATCATATCACTTTCTTTTGCCCCCACTTTTACGTCCACTTGCCTGGACCACAACAGGGTTTTTCTCTAGCTCAGCCGGTTCGACCGCTTCAATAGCGGGCTCCTCCATTTTCTTATGTGACTGTCCCTCGAGGACGCGAGAGCGGAAAGCCTCACGAGCCTGCAGCATCTTTTGCCGATATCCATCCATTGCGTCCTATAACAAGAACTCAAAATGTTTTCCCTAGCAACCATTTCAGCACCATAAAGTTTTTCATTGACATGACTAAAGTACGAAGGTACAGATACATTAAAGGGATAGTTCACTTTGAAATAAAATGTTGGTATGTTTTATCTTACCTGAAGGGCATCCAAGATGTCGGTGTCTTTGTCTCCGCAGTAGTTTCAATTTTGATATGTTTAGGTCAAACCGTTCTTGTCTGTCAGTCATATAATGCAGGTCTATAGGCACTGTCTCCAAAAGCATGCAGAGAAAAGTCCAAATTACACAATTCCCCATCGTAAGTGCACATTGATGGCCTAAGACACGAAACAAGCGGTTTGTGTGATAAAACCAACAGTATTTATATCGTTTTTATCTCTTTTACACAACCACGTCCATCTGATCTGTTTACTTAGTCTGCGCAAGCGCCGTAGAGCGTCGGAAGTGGTTCTCCCGGATGAGTTCGCTCGAGTTCGCATCAATGTGCACTTACGATGGGGAATTGTGTAATTTGGACTTTTCTCTGCATGCTTTTGGAGACAGTGCCTATAGACCTGCATTATATGACTGACAGACAAGAACGGTTTGACCTAAAAATATCAAAATTGAAACTACTGCGGAGACAAAGACACCTACATCTTGGATGCACTTCAGGTAAGATAAAACATACCAACATTTAATGGAACCGGAGAAGAGTCACTCGGTCAGGCTTTCTCTCGGTCAGGCTTTCTCTCGCTCAGGCTTTCACTCGGTCAGGCTTTCACTCGGTCAGGCTTTCTCTCGGTCAGGCTTTCACTCGGTCAGGCTTTCACTCGGTCAGGCTTTCTCTCGCTCAGGCTTTCACTCGGTCAGGCTTTCACTCGGTCAGGCTTTCACTCGGTCAGGCTTTCACTCGGTCAGGCTTTCACTCGGTCAGGCTTTCACTCGGTCAGGCTTTCACTCGGTCAGGCTTTCTCTCGCTCAGGCTTTCTCTCGGTCAGGCTTTCACTCGGTCAGGCTTTCTCTCGGTCAGGCTTTCTCTCGCTCAGGCTTTCACTCGGTCAGGCTTTCACTCGGTCAGGCTTTCTCTCGGTCAGGCTTTCACTCGGTCAGGCTTTCACTCGGTCAGGCTTTCACTCGGTCAGGCTTTCTCTCGGTCAGGCTTTCTCTCGGTCAGGCTTTCTCTCGGTCAGGCTTTCTCTCGGTCAGGCTTTCACTCGGTCAGGCTTTCACTCGGTCAGGCTTTCACTCGGTCAGGCTTTCACTCGGTCAGGCTTTCACTCGGTCAGGCTTTCTCTCGGTCAGGCTTTCACTCGGTCAGGCTTTCACTCGGTCAGGCTTTCTCTCGCTCAGGCTTTCACTCGGTCAGGCTTTCACTCGGTCAGGCTTTCACTCGGTCAGGCTTTCACTCGGTCAGGCTTTCTCTCGGTCAGGCTTTCACTCGGTCAGGCTTTCTCTCGCTCAGGCTTTCACTCGGTCAGGCTTTCACTCGGTCAGGCTTTCACTCGGTCAGGCTTTCTCTCGGTCAGGCTTTCACTCGGTCAGGCTTTCACTCGGTCAGGCTTTCTCTCGGTCAGGCTTTCTCTCGGTCAGGCTTTCTCTCGGTCAGGCTTTCACTCGGACAGGAGTCACTCGGTCAGGCTTTCTCTCGGTCAGGCTTTCTCTCGGTCAGGCTTTCTCTCGGTCAGGCTTTCACTCGGTCAGGCTTTCACTCGGTCAGGCTTTCTCTCGGTCAGGCTTTCTCTCGGTCAGGCTTTCTCTCGGTCAGGCTTTCACTCGGACAGGAGTCACTCGGTCAGGCTTTCTCTCGGTCAGGCTTTCACTCGGTCAGGCTTTCTCTCGGTCAGGCTTTCTCTCGCTCAGGCTTTCTCTCGGTCAGGCTTTCTCTCGCTCAGGGTTTCTCTCGGTCAGGCTTTCTCTCGCTCAGGCTTTCTCTCGGTCAGGCTTTCTCTCGGTCAGGCTTTCTCTCGGTCAGGCTTTCTCTCGGTCAGGCTTTCACTCGTTGGCGCGAGCTAAAAGCAGCACTGGATGCAGCAGCGATGCTGACCTGGCGATCTTGTTGATGGACTAGTAAATAAATCTCTTATTTTTAAACTTGTTTGCGTTCTATGTTGTATGTTGTTGTGCTTGCTTGTAGTATGACATTTTTTTTACGATGCTGTTCATTCACCATTATATCAGACGCTGTTGTTGACGTTGATTCCTGCGATTATCATGAGAACAGTTGTCGATATCTCACATAATTATCAGGACATAAATAAGCCTAGAGGTTGTAAATAGTGCAACCGAGCACAATTTCCAAACTATTATGATAGATTGCAACGGCCAATGTTATGAAATAATGTGACGTACATTTACCTTTATTGATGTCATCTGGCATTTTGTAATGTTTACATTACAATCAAAAAACACAAATTAAATTATACAGTAGGCCGAGACTATAGACTACTTTCCTTGTGATTTAGCTGCAATCATGTAAAAACGTCAAACGCAGTAGGTTACTTTATTATTATAAAGTAGTCTAACACTTGACAAACTTATTATTATCCTATCATCAGTAGTTCAGTAGACAATGCAGTAGCCTAATATTGTATGAACCCGACGCTTCTTACGACAGTGCAAGTATTCCACAGCGACACTAGGGGTCGCTGTTTGACAAAAACGGAAAGCTGCATAGTGTGCCTTTAAACAACATGTTTAGTGATGTGTAAATCTGCATTTATAGTATTTACACACAAACCTGAAAGCCAATGTAAGTCTCCAGCTGTCTTTTCATCATTTCTGTCCGCGCATTTTTTTCCTGTTTACGCTGTTCCTGAATATTGTCCCAGATCAGACGGAAACTTTGGAACTTCTCAGAGCGTTCCCTCCTCTGCTCCTCCTCCAGCTCTTTATCCTTCAGACGAGGCTCCGGCAAAGACTTCCTTTAAACGAAAAGAGAGTGAAACAATGAGAGAAAGAGAACAACGTATAAAATACACTACCATTCAAAATTTTAGGGTCAGTGATTTTTTTTCTTTTTAAATAAATCATATTTTTTTTCTTTTGAAATAAAGTACACTTTTATTCAGCAAGGAGGCATTAAATCAATCAAAAATCACAGTAAAGACTTTAAAGGGATAGTTCGGCCAAAAATGATATTAAACCCATGATTTACTCACCTTCAAGCCGTTCGAGATGCATATGCCAATCATTTTTCAAACGAACACATTTTCAGTTATTTTAGAAAATGTCTGAAATCTTCCAGTGGTTATAATGTCAAGTTATGGGGTCCAACTCCTTCAAGTCCCACAAATGTGCATGCATCCTTCACAAAAGTAATCCATCCGGCTCCAGGGGGATAAACGAAGGCCTTCTGAGGGTAATCCGTTTCGTCGTAAAAATATAAATATTTAAAACTTTATAAATGAAAATAACTGGCTTTCAGCAACGGTCAACGCGCGTTCACGGGAGATGGATGCCGGCGTATGACGTAGCGTAGGAAGCGTCATGACGACGTAGAGCGAATGCGACTTCCGCGATTTAAAAAACGTGTATTTAAAAGAAAATGTCGGAGGATTTTGATATTAGAGAAGAGGATATTGAGCGTTCGTTCTACGTCACGACGCTTCCTACGCTACGTCCTACGCCGGCATCCATCTCCCGTGAACGCGCGTCGACCGTTGCCGGAAGCCAGTTATTTTAATTTATAAAGTTTTAAATATTTATATTTTTACGCCAAAACCGTACGGATTCCCCTCAGAAGGCCTTCGTTTATCCCCCTGGAGCCGGATGGATTACTTTTGTGAAGGATGCATGCACATTTGTGGGACTTGAAGGAGTTGGTCCCCATAACTTGACATTATAACCACTGGAAGATCTCAGACATTTTCTAAAATAACTGAAAATGTGTTCGTCTGAAAAATGATTGACATATGCATCTCGAACGGCTTGAGGGCGAGTAAATCATGGGTTTAATCCATGATTAAACTATCCATTTTAACAGTGTTACAAAAAAAAAAAAGATTTAAAAAACATCATGTTCTTTTTAACGTTCCATTCCAGAATGGTGGGGGGGGGGATTTATCACGGTTTACAAAAAAGATATTAAGCAGCACAACTGTTTTCATCAATAATAATAATAATAATAAGAAGAAGAAATGTTTCTTATTAGAATACTTCTGAAGGATCATGTGACTCTGGGGTGATGGCCGCTGAAAAGTTAGCTTTGCCATCACAGGAATAAATTATATTTAAAATATATTAAAATAGAAAACAGGTATTTCACCAAATTACTGTTTTCACTGTATTTTTCATCAAATAAATGCAGCCTTGATGAACATTTTCTTAAGAAGAAAAATATCTTACTGACCTCAAACTTTTAAACGATAATATAAAATAAATGATTATATAACATAATGTATATGTGTTGTACCTGATAAATGGTGTATAATCAATATAATTTTTGTCAGCGTTCTGTGTGAACTCTCCACTCTGTTGGGACTGAGGTTGTGTCTCTAAAATACACACATGCACAGATTATGCCATGTACTAAACACATTAGCAACTATATTAAACACAATCTGAGCGTGTGTATCTTTGTGTGTAACCTGTCTCAGCGCTGTCAGCTTCTTTACCCTCCGCATGTTCTTGCTGCTCTTTGAGATAGCGCAGTCGGGTCTGATGAGCCTTCAAAACAAACCAATCATTTACACATGCGGAATAGTTTGAGCAGATTTACTTCTAAACGTTTTCAGTTCTGTCGTACCTTTGCTGCTCGGCCGGGCTCCGCTGCTTCCCAGGCCAGTTTCATGGCTCGGATCTCCTCCAGTCTCTCGGTGTCTTTCTTCACTTCTATACTCTCTGCCTCGCTGTGGTCACTCACTACACGCAGGATCCAGTGCGGCTTACTCGCATCCAAACTCTGCACACACACAAACACACAAGTTGGGACATAAACACTACTGTACCATTCAAAAGTTTGGGGTCAGTGAGATTATTTTTAATGTAAAAAAAAAAAAAAGTATCTTAAACTCAACAAGGCTACATTTATTTGATCAAAATACAGTAAAACTGTAAATAATATTATTAATAACAAGTAATATTACAGTACATGTACCGCATATTAAATAAACGTTTTCTATTTTCATATATTTAATATGTAATTTATTCCTGTGATGGCAAAGCTGATTTTCAGCAGTCATTACCTCTTCAGTGACATGATCATTCAGAAATCACTCTAATATGCTGATTTTCTGCTCAAGAAATTCATAATTTTAATGCATCCTTGCTGAATAAAAGTTTTTTTTTAATTATCCAAGCTTTTGAATGGTAGTGTATTCTTATAACGATTAAAATGTGCAAATGTAAAGTATGTCTCTTTCTTACAAAGATAGACTGACAAAGATGCACTGTATAAAAGCATAACCTTAAAGACCTCAAATGTATAAATTCAAACATGGTATATATAAAATAAAAAAAACACTTGTGGGAGAGAAATTTGCACTTCTGTGAAGCACATCGAACAATATTCATGAGACAATCTCTTTCTGCAAGAGAATATGGGGGCGAATGATTTAAATATATGGTGGAATACTGACATTGAAATACATATGCACAGGCACACAAACGGTACTGACATGGTCCATAATGGTGCTTGACTTAGATGTTAGTTTGTCTTTGTCCTTTTCACGTTCCTTGGCCTTGTGTGTTGATTTGGGAGCATATTTCTGGCCTTCTTTGTTTTGTTGGTCTGTACCCACCGGCGTGGATGTGCCGTCCAAAATATCCCCAAACACTGCCCATGGAAAATAGAGAGATTAAACAGACAAGGTGATTAAAAATGTCAAAAGTGCTGAGGTCTGAAATAAAAGGCATGTAATCTGTTGATATTTATTTAGCTATACGTGCAGAAACAACTATATGCAAGCCATTTCCACAACAATTTTGAGAACAGTAATTATTCATAAAAATTAGAATGTATTCACGCAGAAATAATCCTTTAAAAACCTCTAAATTATAGTGTTTTATTACAAAGCCTCTTGAAGCTTTTTAGACATGATCCTGCTAGATGGCAGTATTGCTCCATTTAAAAACCGAGCTCTAAATCTCGTTCGCTTTCTTCAGTTAATATAAGTGTAAGGGAACATCCTACTGGACAGTTTACTCAGGGCACCTCCAGTCTCCATAAGGACACCATCACAGAACCCTAACTTAATCTGATGTCATGCCGTGCTCTCTGACAGCAGTGTCACCACATACATGTCACTACTGACTGAACTCACTCTCCGAGAGTCACAATAATGTCATCTCTGAACCAATAATGTCATCACTGAACCAATAATGTCATCACTGAACCAATAATGTCATCACTGAACCAATAATGTCATCATGCAACATGACATCATGACTTGTCTGCATCACTGAACCAATAAAACAGAGAATGTGTCTATTGTCCGTCTAATGCATATTGGTGGTGGTTTGAGAAAAAGCGCATTGAGTACCCAGAAAAAAGCGCATTGAGTACCCAGAAAAGCGCTATATAAATTTAACAAATGAAATTATTATTATATTAAAGGTGGGGTATGTAATTCTCTTTTTTGGCCATTTTTTCAAAATCACTTAAAATCCTATTCCTAACCCACTTACAGCCACTGAGTTAGAAGCACTGAAATAAAAATTAAGCAATTTAATCATCTGTGGAGCAGGCAGGACTCAAAAAACACCAGCCAATCATTTCCAAGACCACCTAGAATCATTGGACAGTAAGTGTGTCAATCAATCGGTCGTACCCTTGATTGGTCCATGTTCTTTGAATGGGTGGAGTCAAAGGAAAGAAGGTAGGACCATTAGAGTTGTGTATTTTCAAAATCTACCGGCCGTTTTGCAAATCACATACCCCACCTTTAATGTATTAAATAATTAATATGTATAATATGTACACACACACACACACACACACACACGTTGGTGCAATTACATTATGAGGACTCTTCATAGGCGTAATGTGTTTTATACTGTACAAACTGTATATTCCTATCCCCTTACACTGCCCCCATCCCTAAACTTGCCCAACACACACACACACACACACAATATAATTAATTGGGAGCACTGAAAGCAAGCACAGAGGTCATTCAGGGTGGGAACCTAAAGGTCAGCCATACTTCATGTCTTCCATAGGAGGCTGAGTTCAGTGCACTGGGCCTGGATCCCGTGTGCATTTATTGATTGGTGTGTGTGTGTGTGTGTGTGTGTGTGTGTGTGTGTGTGTGATAACTGTTCAGGGTGGCTCTGCTCCACTGAGAGCCACTCAACTGGGTTAATTCAATTCTCTTTCCTCCAGAAATACTTCCCAGGGCACCAGAGGGCAAGAGCCAACTTCATTTGACTTCCCATTGACCCATTTACACATGCTTATCTGAAAACGAAACGAGAGGCATGTGCGGAGTGTGACGCTCGTGAAAGTACAGTGCACGTGCTGATCTACACACACTCGCATCACTGATAAAAGCCCAACCAGAGACATTTAACCACCTTGATTCAGCTAAATTATGGATGCACAAAAAACAAGGAATATATTTAATATCAAGGGATCAGGAGGACAAAAGAATCTTAATGTTATTATTGGAGCCAGGCAATCATGCAAACTAGTTCATTTCCACAATCTCTTCACAATGCATGCAGATCCAATAGACCCATCTCAATCCTTCCCATTTCCATTTCTATGAGCTTCCTGTTTATTCAGTTTTTCTCAGTAAAATCAAGGTTGTTTGCGGCCCATCCATGCGCTGACCAACAGCAAATGACCTTATGTCATCCATCCAAGGGCAGAGCAAATCGCATTTCCCTATTTACCACAAGCTGATGAATTCAGCAGGCTTCCATTATATTTGTTCACGGCCAGCTCTCAGTTAATAAGCAGCACAGGTGGGACGAGAGTCAGCCTATTCAGTACACCTCAGATTGAATAAGAAAACATGAACAGATTTAGATCACACACAGCCAGATGAGTCCAGGACAAGGTTCAAAAATAAAATAAAATAAGACTAAAACAAACAGTGAAAACGTTTTTCATTCAAAATAAAAACAAGAGTTTGCAAAAAAAAAAACAACAAATAAAAATGTGCACTACAATACTAATGTAAATTAAATAGAAGAAAAAAATGTTTTGACAGTTGACGAGTTTTTGTAATTGTATTGTATTTTTCATTTAATTTCTCAAGCCTTCTACTATTAGAAGACATCAGCCTGAAGAATTTACAATATTTGTTTGTTAACAACCTCAAAAAACACGTGAGATTTGATGGCATGAACGTCACAAACGTCAGCAAGCAGTTGTTTTCTGAAATTAGTGGATCCAGACTGAATCATCAGGGATGAATCAACCAGAAAAGGCACATTTAAGCACATTTCACTGCCAAAGCACACCAAGACAGATACTGTGTTTTATGACAAACAGAGATTAGCTCGAGTTCAATGTTAATGGTAATTCGGTATTATTCATGATGCATTTTTATAAAGCATCACGTTTCTATCATCATCGGCAGACGGTGCAATGTGTTTTGCTGTAATAACTGAAAAAACTAAATACATAAAATAAAAATGATATAAATATAGTTTAAGATAGTTGTATTTGATCAATGAGGCACAGTATATCTGTCCAATACACTGCATTATTGAGTGAGTCGCAGTTAGAGTCTAAAGGCCGTGACACACCAAGCCGACATCAAAGAACTTGCCGGACGAAAGTCGATTGTGTTCGTCACCTCGTGTCCGCTCATCTGGGACAAAAGGCTGAGCTTGAACACACCATGCGACTGTCAACTGGCATATGCATTCTGCGTGTGGAGAAATATCTCTATATCAGCAGGTATCAATAATCTATATTAGTCATGCAAATAGGAAAACCAAAACTAGGAGTGTAGATATACAAAGCAGTGCTTGCTTACCATTTTGAATATTAATCTTGCAGTTCACTTTCTTCAATACAGGCGGCACATGTTGTTATTATAAATAACAATACTATTATTAAATATTATTAAAATATATATGTATTTGAATGCCCAGGAGGGGTGACATAAAATGAATATCAGCCCTCTTAACTTCTTTGCTTGCTCTCATCACTTTAGCTTTTATTTTTGTGCATTGACTTGTTCTCAAAACTGAACAGACTATCAGCGTGATCCTCTCATTGACGGCCTCGACTCCGATTCAAACATCACCGCCGACGCGTGGAACACATCGCAAAAACTAGCCCGACTGATGCTCACGACATCCCGACTGTCGGCTTGGTGTGTCGCGGCCCTGACAGCCTGGAAAAAACAGCCGTTTGATAGGGATCACAGTATCTAGTGTAAGATTTAACGTACCTCTCATTTCACTGCGCTCTGTGTCTCTGAGTTTCTGGATGAAGGAGGAGAGAGATTCATCTAAAGGCCAGCTCTCCTGTAACACCTCCGCCTGGATATAATACTTATGAAACTGGAAGACATACACGGTAAAAAAGTCAGTGCATAAACAAAAGAACCATCAACATAAACCATAAACAGACATCAACATACAAACAGACTGACTTCAGTATATAAACAAAAAATCATGTACTTTTTCTTAGAACTTTGCAACTAGAAGTTCAGATGCTACCACACACACACACACACACACACACACGTAAGTGACAGCAGAAGCTGTCTGTGGTGACAGGTACCAGTGTGTCTGTAGGGTGCTGGTCACTCCCTTCCTGTCCTCCGCCCCCTCCTGTCACTCTCCCTTCTGCTGTAAGGCTGCCCTGATCCTGCCTCGCCCCCGCCTGGGCCACAGAACCGCCTGCAACCAACACACACACACACACACACACACACACACACACACACACACACACACAAATGAACGCCCTATAAATACACTCTGGAGCTGGCAGAGTCAGACTGTAGCTAAGTAACTGAGACAGTGACTTTATAAAGTAAATATGTGTTAAGACAAAATGTGGAGTGGGTGGACGAGAAGTCTTGGACTAAAGGAAAAGAAAGTATAAACTATAGCATTTGTTTGTGTGAGTCTATGGGGATTTCAGTCTGTGTGTGACTGACTGCATCTGTGATTTATTCACGTGTTAAAATATTTTAATGTGTATTATGTGTCCAAATATATTTTAAATTTGATAGATTAATTATAATTAAGTTTAAGATAGTTTGTTGTTACCTTTTTTTTTTTTTTATAATTAATTATGATTTATATGTATATACACACACACACACATATATATATATATTATTATTTTTATCTCTACATACTGTATGCAATGACATTCATACATTTTAATATGTTTAATACATTTTCCAATTATTTTTTGGGACCACTCTATATTACACTAAGTTCGGGGTCAGTATGATAAAAAAGGATGCATTAAATTGATCAAAAGTGTCAAAAAGAAATGTATTCTTTTGAAATTTCTATTCACTTGTATTTCCACAAAAATATTAAGCACACTTGTTGCCAACATTGATAATAAGAAATGATGGCAAATCAGCATATTAGACGGAGTAATAGATGCTGAATATTTTTTTCAATTAGAAATAAAATGTAAATGTTTTTAATTATTTTAAATTGCAATTATATTTCACAATATTACTGTTTGTACTGTATTTTTGATCAAACAAATGCATAACTGGTAAGCATAAGTGGCTTCAAAAACATCTTATAGTTTGTGTGTGTGTGTGTGTGTGTGTGTGTGTGTGTGTGTGTGTGTGTGTGTGTGTGTGTGTGTGTGTGTGTGTGTGTGTGTGTGTGTGTGTGTGTGTGTGTGTGTGTGTGTGTGTGTGTGTGTGTACAAACCGTTGCTGGCTAAGAAGCAGTAGACTGGGAGGGTGACATGACCTTTGCCCTGACTGCTGGCGACCTCTTTCTCGTGGTCCAGGATATTGAGTTTAATGTTGACGTCTGGTTGTGAGGTCTGAAACAGCACAGTAGCACTGTGATCGCTGGAGACTTTTATCACATGTCTGGTAGGAAAAACACAGTCTTGATGCAACATAACTGACTATCCACTTAAAAATCTCCATTTCATTGCAATGCTGTGCAAAGCTAAAACCTAAACGATAACGTGGAGCTCTGCAGTGCTTACAAAACAACTTGAACATAAAAAATGCATATAAGTAGTGCGCATGCGCAACCAAAATAAAAAATTAGCTGAGTAAATAAGTTCAGATCACTCATTTGCATACCGACATGGTCGACAGCTATTAAAGCACAATCACCATTTTAGATTGACTAACTGTAATACTGTATAATATTTCCATTTCAACTGAATACATTATAAATCTGCCAGTTTCAGAGCAAAATGCAAAGCTGTGACATTCACTGACGTGCTGCACTCATCAGCGCTTAAACAGGCAGTGCATATACTTACTTTCTGGCAACCCGCCAAAATAAAAGCGTGCTGATTTTAGGTTTGAAAACTCATTTAAAAATAAAAGTGTAAAAAAATATATATATTTTTTTAACATAATAGTATTATCACACTTTACAAAATAAAGTGCAAAAATACTATTATTAATAATTTTATGTTATATTTAATGGGTCACACTATGTGCAATCTCCAGGTGCCCTCATGAGAACCAGACTGAAGAACTTATGTACACCCCAGCATATACTATTACGAAGTACGCTTGATGCATGTGCTAACCTGCAGATGATGTTCTTTTGATTAGGAATGTAGTAACCTTTCAACTCTTTTACTGAAAAGATATTGCTTGGGGTTTCTCTGGCTAGTTGTGGTAGGGGTTCTCGGGAGCCAATCAGACGCATTCGCCATTGTCCTCCAATCACAGACGTGTCTCCAGGATGTGCCTCAGCTACAAACGTATATCCACCCTACAGAGTGTAAAACAGAATATAAAAAAATACAACGTATGCATGTAAAAATAAATATGGAGAGGGGTTGTCTTACGGACAAAGACTAACCTTGTTTGGCGTGTATGTGTATGGCTCCACCCTGTTAAAGACTCTGGGTATCTCCTCTAAGGTGTCATTATTGATGACATGCACGATACATACAGGAAGAGGGGAGAAGATCTTAGGAACAAGCAGCATGTTCTTAGGAACATGAAATACCTCCCTGGAAATGAGAATTGACATACACAAGGAAACTTTAAGCGCCAATGTATGCATTTCTTAAAGGGATAGTTCACTTTGAAATTAAATGTTGGTGTGTTTTATCTTACCTGAAGTGCATCCAAGATGTCGGTGTCTTTGTCTCCGCAGTAGTTTCAATTTTGATATTTTTAGGTCAAACCGTTCTTGTCTGTCAGTCATATAATGCAGGTCTATAGGCACTGTCTCCAAAAGCATGCAGAGAAAAGTCCAAATTACACAATTCCCCATCGTAAGTGCACATTGATGGCCTAAGACACGAAACAAGCGGTTTGTGTGATAAAACCAACAGTATTTATATCGTTTTTACCTCTTTTACACAACCACGTCCATCTGATCTGTTTACTTAGGCCATGTCCACACGGACACGGGTATTTTTATAACCGGAGTTTTTCCTCCTGCCTTTTTGAAAAAATCTCCGTCTACATGAAAATGCAAAAACACGCTATCAAGCGCCGTCAAGAGCATTCCACACCAGCAGGCGGCGATATAACCCTAACCGTAAAGCCACGTTGGCCAATCAGAAGCCGTCAGCGGCGCACAATCTGACGTCAAACACAGCGGATAACGGCGCACACTTTGACGTTGCAAGGCAAAAACTCCGTTTTACTGTCTACACGACAACACTGCAACCCGCGTTTCTGAAAATCCTCACCCTGGCAGGGGTTTTCAAAAATGTTCAGTTTCAGTGACCTGATACTGCGTTTCTGTGTGGACAAACAGGCGAACCGCGTAAAAAAAGTCACGGTTATAAAAATACCCGTGTTCGTGTGGACAAGGCCTTAGTCTGCGCAAGCGCCGGAAGGCTCCGGAAGTGATCTCTCTCTCTCTTGCGCGTGTACGTCACTCATTGTTTACACCAGAGCCTATGCACAGAACAGAGATTGTAGGACGGCTAATAGAAATGGTGCTAGTTTGCGCTTATCCGGGATGTTTAAACCGATGTAAAAAAATACATTTACGTAAGCTCGAGCGAACTCATCCGGGAGAACACTTCCGGCGCTCTACGGCGCTTGCACAGACTAAGTAAACAGATCACTTGGATGTAGTTGAGTAAAAGAGATAAAAACGATATAAATACTGTTGGTTTTATCACACAAACCGCTTGTTTCGTGTCTTAGGCCATCAATGTGCACTTACGATGGGGAATTGTGTAATTTGGACTTTTCTCTGCATGCTTTTGGAGACAGTGCCTATAGACCTGCATTATATGACTGACAGACAAGAACGGTTTGACCTAAAAATATAAAAATTGAAACTACTGCGGAGACAAAGACACCGACATCTTGGATGCACTTCAGGTAAGATAAAACATACCAACATTTAATTTCAAAGTGAACTATCCCTTTAATAAAAGTATTTTTTAGTAAATTATTGATTGAATTATTGACCTGAAGATCAGAATCCAGGAGTTGGCTGCCTCTGGCACGGGCACTGAATAGTCAGTGAACGTGATCCTGTTGTACTCGTCGTCTCTACAGGGGTACAGCTCTGCTATTCCTTCACCATTAGCAACCATGTGTCTACCAGAAATGCACACTTAGTACTAGATACAGATTTGAGCCGACAAAAACCGACCTATGACACCCAGATTGGCTAGGTTAGGCTACAAGCGCTGGGAGAAGATCGCAGCCACCCACTGAGCCCAGACACATGCCACCCTCAACCCTCCAGGCCAGAGGTCATCTCTACAGACCCTCCCAGCAACTAAAGCTAGGCGAACAGACAGTAAACAGCAGATGGTACCACCGAGGGACACGGCGGAGGAGAGAAATTATTCTTTCAAATGAATAATTCACCTCAGTAAAGATACGGCATGTTTCTCCACATCTGATTCCACAGGAGCCCACATCTCTCGCAGAGTCTTAGCGACGCTCACATTCTCCTTGGTTCCTAAGAACACACAAACAAACGTAATATGCACTCATACAAACCCACAACGTTCACCTTGGAGCTGTGAAACTGGACTGAATAACATAGAACTGGCCCAGTTTTAGATTAAAAGATGATGCAGAAAAGCATCTTTGGCAGATAAATGAACCCAACAAATCTCAGTCCCTGTGCTTCTCTAATGCCAATCATTTCACCAGCCAGGTCTGGCTTTCTGTATTGAAATATTCTTCTCTCCTCTCTTCAGGAAACATAAAATTATACTTATATCTGCCCATCTCTTGTTAAAGGACAGCTTGAAGGGGAAAAATGCCCCTAAAATGAAATTAATTTCATACTGGCAGATATGAGACAAACCGTTCTGAGGCTCATTTGTGAAAGACACAAACTCTTTCAGAATGATAGAGAATGACATTCATTAAAAAAATGTGGAACCAATCCCATTTTACATTAAATAACTAAATGTAAGGCCGGTGACACATTGGATGCGTGGCGTGAGCGTGGCGTTTCTGTTGCGTGTCAGCTGCGTGGCGGATGCGTCGCGTTTTCTGTGTTCTTCACGACAACAGTTTCAACTTTTTTCACACACCTACACCTTCCACAATCAGATTTTCAAAAATAGACTATGTTTGACAGGTGCAACATTTGAAAATCGATATTTATTTATTTATTTTTTAAATTACATTTATATCTGAATTTATGTCAACCTATAGACTTTCAAACATTAAAATGTCATTAATTAATATGTAATTGTGTACAAAATGACATATAAACATATTTTCCTAAAAATAGGCGTCGGTTCTATTTCTAGCATGCACGCGTTTTCCACGCAGGCAGTCTGCAAGCTCTAACCGGTTAACATGGGAGCCGAAATAAAAACGGACACGCCACTCAGCTGAGACGCTTACGCTACGCATCCAGTGTGTCACCGGCCTAAAGGCCCTTTCACACTGGACGCGATTTTGACGCACGAATAATTCGCGCGATGGTTTTATTTTTTGATCAGCTGTTGTGTAATGAGTGCTTACACACCGAACGCGAATGTGCTGCGGCGAAAAAACGACTTTTTTTTTTTTCGCTTCGATGTCGATTTTTTTTTTACTTTTGCGGCGACAGAAAAGGCTTCAGCCAATCACACACAGTGGATTGTTTATTTGATTGCATGTAAACGTAGCCCTCACCTCAGCAGACTGCCAGACGCTGCTCCGGACCGATTGGTTCCCTGAAGTTAGTGGTTTGTCTCGTCAGATGCGGTGCCACTGTCTGAACGAGCTCCTCAAATTGTCCCTATTTCGCACGCAAACTATTCGCTTTTTCGTTTCGCTTTTTCCTGTACGCGTCCGGTGTGAAAGGGCCTTAACACTGCTAAAATTTGTGTGCTCTATTTTCAATCTGTTATTTTACAGTAAACTCTACATTATATATATATATATATATATATACATATTGAATTAGCTTTCATTTTTATATTTTTCATTTTCATTTTAGTTTTTTTTAGTAATTCTTTTTAGAAATAATGACATTTTTTTCTCGTTTTATTAACTTTAGTACTAATTTTTTTTGTACTGAATTTTATTTCAGTTTGTTGTTTTAATTTTTTAAGTTTAAGTTTTTCCATCTAATATTATATTTGATTTTATTTAAGCTTTAAATATTTAATTAACTAAATATTGAGAAGAAAGATATGAACTGCATCTTTCTTTCCTGCACGACCAGCTCATAATATTAAAAAAGTGGATTTATGGTTTAGTGGCGAATCTTTTAAAGACTATTGAATAGGGTCCTGTTCATGTGTGTGTGTGACTGCTGAATACACACTGTCATTTTCACATAATAAATGGGATTTATGAGGTAACTAAAGCTTGACGAGCAATAGTAGGATCTTTGGAGACCGCTTGCCTGATCTAACTCAGTTGGGTGAGCTTCCCGATGCTACTTGAAATATAAATTGACATGATCTTGCTCAGTCGGATTCTGCTACATCCTTTATCCTTTTTATTCATCCTCTCACTTTCCCTTCATCCTTTCCTGCTGCATCTTTCTTTCTCACTTTCTCTCGGCCACCCTCCCTGTCACTCATGCTGTCAGGCTGGGAATGGAGTGATGCTTGGAGGTATGGAGCCAGATGGAGAGAGAGATGGAGAGGTGTGTTATTCTCTCTTCTGTCATACTAGCTTAGAATGACTGGCAGCTTCATTGATAAGTATGAGCTCCAGGGCCTTGCAGCTCTCTCTCTCACAAACATAAAAACCCACAGAACAGATGTCAGACATAACTGACCACAAGAGAATGGGTACGAATCAGATCGCAAAGACAATTGGCATAAATTCCTGAATCCACAGTCTCTTCTCTTCTTTTTATACTAGGTATCATTAGATCCATTTCAGGTGCAGCTGGACTTTACCTGGTCTCGCTGCAGTGAGGATCTCTCTGACAAGGTATCGCTTCCAACTTGCCTGCAGGACAGTGGCTGCCTGCGTTTCCTTGTCTGTGGCCTGCTTGCCGTTCCAGCGCTCTGGAGTGTCGTCTATTACAGGGAGAAGACACATGTGTACATAAAGTCATGATCAAACCCAAAGAGAGACTCTTAGTCCAGGCGTTTTAAGCCAAAATGGGGGTCAACCGTGAACAAATTGCAACAGAATCAAACTCAACTGATGTTGTATCCTCAATATGTCCTGAGTAAGGAAAAAAAGCCCCGAAGAATCCCATTAGGGGAAAGTTCAGAAAAAGACCCAAATATATTCTATTCATACGGCTATTCATTATTTTTCTCACATGAATAGGGTAAAAAATTTAACCTTTAGATATGCCCATGAAAATTAGTTGATTACTTATATCAAGACAAACAAAAAATGTATTACAAGTTTTTTTAATTGTTTGTTAACATGGACAAACGGTGCATAATCTAATTACAGATGTGCTAATCTGCATAAATGCCACAGCAGATCTACATAGGGTACAGCAGGAGAAAATGTCTGGTTGAATCTTGTTGACATATAACAGTAAAAGACTAAATGTTAAGGTCTGAATGGAACCCATTTAGGTTACCCATGAGCATAAATACATAGAGGCAGGAAGAAGTGCTTTAAAACAGCCTTTATTCATTATTATTGCAGAGATGGGGTTTGGGGCTGGGTCCGTGGGACTGTTTCTGGGGGAGTCTGAGGGAAGAACAGGAGACAGTTGAGTGGACCTTGAATTAATGACTGACTGAATCTCTGAATGTTTTAAAAACGCTCTACCCAATGTTTAGATCTGCTGTGGTATTTATGCAAATTAACACATCTGTAATTAGATTATGCACCGTTTGTCCATGTTAACAAACAATTTTTAAAAAACTTGTAATACATTTTTTGTTTGTCTTGATATAAGTAATCAACTCAGTCATTTTCATGGTGATATCTAAAGGTTAGATTTTTTTACCCTATTCATGTGAGAAAAATAATGAATAGGCGAATGAATATGATATATTTGGGTCTTTCCCCTAACGGGATTCTTCGGGCTTTTTTTCCCTTACTCAGGACATATGGAGGATACAAAATCAGTTGAATTTGATTCTGTTGCAATTTGTTCACCCTTTTTTCCTAAAACGCCTGGACTATCTGTTAGCTCCACATTTCAAAGACTCACCTGAGCGTGCATCCGTGGCTTTATCGTTGCTGCCATGTGGCGATGGGTCTCCGGTCAGAGTCTGTACAGCAAACAGCTCCTCAGAGGTCAGTTTCCGGCCGAGAGCAGAGCAGAACATATGATACACAGCCTCGCTGAACACCTGGACAAGACAGAAACAATATACATTAAAATATATATACATATAAAAGCAATATACAATCTTCTGACCTGTGTGTCTGCAAATGTAACCAGAGTCATTAATCACATTTGCCACTTTTACATTAAAGCCAGGAAAAGGTGAATAGAAGTGTGTGCAGGTGGAGGAGCGTCGTGTGTGTGAAGAGTGATGATCGGAGTTGCTCACAAATGAAGAAGAAATGGTTCGTAACGTAACTATGGAGAATATAGAAGATTTTAAACACATGGAAGAGGCTTTAAGTTTGATGGTCGTCCTTATTTATTCGAACCCGAGTATACAGACGAAGAACTAGCCTCACACTCTTCAGTCAACAATACCTTTTCCGGCTACAACGGGAGTTCCCACGGGACTTCAGCGCGAGACTACAGCTAGCCGTCTCTAAAACACTATTTAGGTGAATTTAAACAATGGCTAAGTTGCTAAACGCATCTTGTTGTCATGTAAGGACCCTGTTCATGTTGGACAGACATTTTAATTGCATGTTGTGTCTGTTAAGAGGCACAGAAACACTTTATGAATATGCCCCATCACTGCCGTTAGCTGAGTGAGCTCTGGGCATTAGCGGTAGCGGCTCCGTGTGGCAAGCACCAATCCGGTTCGGGTTTTTTTCTATAGACAGAACTCACAAAGGTATAACGATCAAGATTAACTTAAATATTGCTTTAAGTTATTTTAAAGTTCTATCGTTACTGTCTGAAGTACAGAGCAATGCACTCATTTGTTTAGTGAAACAAACCAGAAAACTCAAAGCAAAGCATAAGAAAACTTAGCTTTAATTGTAAAAATGAGTTTAATTAAAGAGGAATAAAAGATGTGGAGGAAATGCATTTTGAATTAAACTATAAATACAAAAGATTAGCAATGACATGTTAACGGCTGCAGTGGCGTGAACATTGCTGTGAGTCATAAAGAGCTCAGATTCTGAAACACAGTCATTATTTTAATTAATAAAATACGTGCTATGTCAGTTGAAGTATTTCATGGCTGTTAAAATACATAGGGAAATACAAAATAGTTTTGTATAGTAGTGTGCATGGTCTCAGGGAGCCGCCCCATAGCACAGCCGCTATATATATATATATATAACCCACCCTTTGTTGCTGTATGCCTACACCATGGGTCTTCTCAAGCTCTTTAGTGGTCGATGGAAGTTCCTCTGGATCTGAAAAGCAGCTGATCACTCGACCCAGAGCTCTCATGATCACTACCGCCTGCTCACAGAACCTCAGGCTCTCCTAGACAAAGGCAAAAAAGAAACCGGAGGCATAAGAACTGACTATTTTTTTTGCACACGGTTACAGGTTATTATATAAAGCCAAAGACAGTCACTGCGGTACGTATAGAGAACAGGTGGCACTGATGTGTCAGAACTAATCAACTAATAGGCTAGTCAGTCAGTGCAACCTCAGAGTGTATTTGTGTGTGTGTTAATGTGGGCTTGCCTTGTCCAGGTGTGGCATGACAGTCTCCTCATCACCAAACACAAAAGGAGACGTGCTGCAGAGATGTAGGTGGATGGCAAACGAAGCGCTTGTGTGCAAATGAAGAACGTGACGCCTAGTGAGAAGAAACATGTTTAGAAGGAGAAATTCTGTCATTGCTCTTTAGTGCTACATTGTAAAATTCAAGTTGTTTGAAAGTTGAACCCCTGGATCTAGTTTGTTGAATATTTTGATTTCCAAAAAAAAATATTTTTGTAGTCATCCCTTCTTCACACTTATCGCCAGGAGCACTATTGCTGATGCAAAAGGAACCATATATCTAGCATGTGATCATCAGTTGATAGATAGAGGGAAATGAAGGAAGAAAAGAAAAGGGGGAAAAAAAATGTGAATGTGTGTGTATGCTTGTATGCATGCATCTGTATTTATGTGAATGCATGGGTTTATGTGAACTGTAGGTAGATATACGGTGTATGTAAATATGTGTGTATTTAACTAAAGGATAAAAATAGACTTGAAAAGTTTGTTATGAACTTCTTCCTACTTGAACATGGGAATTTCTAATTTGAATTACTTACAATAATTTTGGAAAATTGTGCTGAGAAGTACATGACCTTATTTAGCTGCTATTTTAATTTTGTATATGTATGCATGTCTGTATATATACATGTTCAAAACACACTACTAAACTAAACTAAACTAAACTAAACTAAATCATATGAGTAAAGGCCTGTTCACACCAAGAATGATAGCTATAAAGATAACTATATTAGTGTCCATACCAGTGGACAATATCATTCTGTTTATTCTAAGCACGTGCTTGTCCGTTACTTTAAATGCTCAAGCTCATTACATCAGGATGGATTCTGATTGGCTGTCAATGTTTTATCCTTCATCAGCTGGATAAAATCGTTCTGACAGTGATTCCAATGATATTGTTTCTCTGTGCCATTAACGATTAGCTGTGGTGTGAACTCTGCTATTCTTTAATATTGAGAACGATTTTTAGAACTATATCTTTATAGTTATCGTCCTTGGTGTGTATGGGCCTTAAGAATAAAGCATATTTGGTTCACTCAAAATGAGCTAGAAAAGAAGTCTCCTTTTTTCAGGTTTAGATTTGGCAGAAACTCCTAATTCACATCGTTTGAAATAGAAGACTGATTTGCAAGATCATGAACTATACAAGTGATGATACAGGGATGTTGTGCATGTACAGCAGATTGCAGTCAGCAAAATAAACGCTATTATTACAATTTCAACTGAAGTTGCTCTTACGCCTTTTTATGCACCCTCATAAACCTCCACAGAATCGGGCCGGCTCTACATTAACCTATTAGCTTTACATAATTTGCAGATGAAAATCTGAGGAAATCAGGATTTCTCATCACAGAACAGTATTAAGTGGCAATAGAACAAGACAGAGAATGAAATAAAGAGAGAAAATCAGTATATGAGAAGTACAGAAAGGCTTTTCATAAAATCTTATTAATCTTAAATATCTTATTTTTCCTGAATGCATGAACGTCAAAAATCAGATGTGCCTACAGTGGCAGCGTGACCTCTGAATGTAGGCTCTCAGCTTTTAGGCCACTATGCTGCTAGAAATAGCAGACTGGGTCAAATCTCTCTCTCGCTCTGCATCTTCTTATCTCTCTCTCTGTTCTCCGCTATTACAGAACTGATATCACAGCTTGGACCACTACTGAAAACACTTCCAACACATTTATACACATAGTATATATATATATATTGATGTTGGGTTCCATGTTTTATGGGGACTTTCCATAGATATAATGATTTTGATACTGTACAAACTGTATAAATAAAAACCCTGCACCTAAACCTCTATTTTCAAAAAACATTTTAAATTTCCCCAGAAGGTCAAAGATTTGTGGTATTGCTAATCTTTTGGGGACATTTTGTCTTTTGGAGTAGACTTACACTACTGTTCAAAAGTTTGGGATCATTATGATTTTTTTTTTAAAGAATGTAATACTTTTATTCAGTAAGAAGGCATTAATTTGATCAAAAGTGACAGTAATGAAATGTATAACGTTACAATTATTTATACTGTTATTTATAATGTTTCCATTTCAAATAAATGCTGTTCTTTTGAAGTTTCTATTTGGAAAATTCAGCAGTGGTGGTGATATAGTTACCCAGGAGGAAGCGAGAGTAAGACAGCTTTACTAGCGGTGGTTTGGATCTGCACCACGGGGAGTTGAGAGACAATGCTCTTCCACGAGAAAGGCTTCGCTGTTAAAGAACCAGGCCTGGTTGATGACTCCTTTTCTGAGAACACAATAGACACACACACACACACACATTAGATTGGATCCTTGTTGTTGTGAAAAGACAAACTGAGTGTGTCCAGTATGTGTCCTTACTCTCTTCCACACTCTCTCCCCAGTGCACTAAAGCTGAGAACCCAATGACGATTTCTGTGGGTAACAGGTTATCAACAAACAGGAAGTGAGAACCTCTTCCATCTGCGGACTGAGACAAGGGGAAACAACGGGCAGAATGGGTCAGCATCAGCACATATTATTGTGTTTCAGCATTGTACTTATCTCAGGAGACAATAGAATACACACACACAAACACACACACACCATTACATAAATTCACACTCACAGTAATTACCAAATATTAAATCAAACCACATGTTCTCATGGGATAAGGCTCTAAAAAAAGTCCAGCTCACGAGTACTACAGCACAACAGTGTGTGTGTGTGTGTTTAAATGTGATTTATGAGGACACATGTGTATAATGACATGCGTATTACACTGGTATTACAACTTAAACGTGGTTTATGAGGACATTTCATGAGTCCTCGTAATTCAAATAACTTAAAAAACATAAAAAACTGTTTTATTAAAAATGTAAAAATGCAGAATGTTTCCTGTGATGGGCAGGTTTAGGGATGGGGCAGTGTGTGTGTGTGTGTGTGTGTGTGTGTGTGTGTGTGATGGGCAGGTTTATGGATAGGGGCAGTGTAAGGCGTGTGTGTGTGTGTGTGTGTGTGTGTGATGGGCAGGTTTATGGATAGGGGCAGTGTAAGGCGTGTGTGTGTGTGTGTGTGTGTGTGTGTGTGTGTGTGTGTGTGTGTGATGGGCAGGTTTATGGATAGGGGCAGTGTAAGGCGTGTGTGTGTGTGTGTGTGTGTGTGTGTGTGTGTGTGTGTGTGTGTGTGTGTGTGTGTTGTGTGTGTGTGTGTGTGTGATGGGCAGGTTTAGGGATAGGGGCAGTGTAAGGCGTGTGTGTGTGTGTGTGTGTGTGTGTGTGTGTGTGTGTGTGTGATTGGCAGGTTTATGGATAGGGGCAGTGTAAGGCGTGTGTGTGTGTGTGTGCGTGCGTGCGTGTGTGTGTGTGAGTGATGGGCAGGTTTAGGGATAGGGGCAGTGTAAGGTGTGTGTGTGTGTGTGTGTGTGTGTGTGTGTGTGTGTGTGTGTGTGTGATGGGCAGGTTTATGGATAGGGGCAGTGTAAGGTGTGTGTGTGTGTGTGTGTGTGTGTGTGTGTGTGTGATGGGCAGGTTTAGGGATAGGGGCAGTGTAAGGTGTGTGTGTGTGTGTGTGTGTGTGTGTGTGTGTGTGTGTGTGTGTGTGTGTGTGTGTGTGTGTGTGTGTGTGTGTGTGTGTGTGTGTGTGTGTGTGTGTGTGTGTACCTTTGTGTAAGCAATTCCAGTCGCATCGGGTTGTCTAGCAGGAGCGGCCACAGAGTGGGTGGAGGACACAGCGTTGGACAATGCGGCAGCAGACAGTCGAGAGGAGACGGAGTTCTAAAAGAGAATTGAGTCACTTTCATGTTCTTTCCGAACACAACACATCCCTCCCACCACAGATACCAGAATTATACCGAGCTCCATTACAAATGCCACAACAACAGGTTTAGTTCAATCTTGTATTAGGTGTTTTTATGATAATGCATACAGCCCACCTGTAGGGGCAAGCTAATTCCAGTTACCATAGATACGTACTCATTGCTATTGGAAAATTTTGAATTTAACAAGAGAAATAGATTTAGATTTTTCTTTAAAATAAAATGCTTGTTTAAAGTGGCACTTTTTTAACCAGTACACTGAACAAAGAAAGCAAATACTAAGTATGATAAACCTAAAATCTTGCCCGCGGTACAAGGTTATGTATATGTCACCGACTCCATCAATCCTCAAGAGATTTACATATCCATATAACAGTCAAAAGAGACAGTAAAGACGTTTATAATTACAAAAGATTTCTATTTCTAACGTTCTCTTGAACTTTGTATTTATTGAAGAATCCTGAAAAAAATTTAAAAATCTCACGGTTTCCTCAAAAATATTAAGCGGCACTGTTTCAACATTGATGATAATATATAATAAGAAATGTGTCTTGAGCACCAAATTAGCATATTAGAATGATTTATGAAGGATCATGTGACACTGAAGACTAGGAATCATTACAGGAATAAATTTATAGATATATTAAAAAAAAACAAATTAGGTTACTTTGAATTGTAATACTACTTCACAATATTATTATTTTTTGTGAAAATATTAATATTCAGGCACACTTAATATAGTATTTTCCTTCAAAACCCTACCTTAAAGTGTGATGTCCTGCATTGATGATCATATTTGTTCGGCTTGTGGAAAATCAGCAACGTCCTACAAAACATTATTATTATTAGCATATTTCAGCCTGCAGCTTAATAGGAACTTAAGAACATGATGAGTTAATGTGACAGAATAAAGCAAGGGATTAGCATAATATGGCTTAGGCTTTTTCTGAAGATGATAGACGCTTACTGGAAGCATTTGGTGAAGTTGTGCAGGTCCAGCCAGGTCTCCCGCAGCAGGGGTTTGTCTGACGCTAGTGCATTCTGGGACTGAAGCAGTGCAGCACTGGATCCCTTGGCTGTCTGCACCCTCGCCTTATCTTTCACATCCGCCTCTTTGTCAGGGCCTGGAGTCGACTCTACTACTTCCGTATCTTGGAGATTGAAAAAAATATGTTATACAACAGACTATTACAGCAATGAACTGCTGGCAGGAATACACAAACACATGACCTTGCCTTTTTCAATGCTGAATTACACATGATATGCAATAGCAAAAGCCTGAAGTGATTTGTAATTTCCTGCACAGATGTTTGAAATGAGATTCTCTGAATGAATATAGAGAGGTACTATGTTAGCATGGCTACTACATCCATACAATACAAGCTATTTTGTTGTTATCCGGTTGATGATTGGATAGAGGCAGATCTGAATGTGAGTTTAGTACAGCTTACCAATGATTTTAAGTAAGGTTTTTGCTGATATTTTGAAGTCACCAGAGATAAGTTAAAGTCATGACCGTTCGATTAAAAATGACAAGGTTAAAAAGAAAAAAAAAGAATTGGAAACATGGAGGAATCGTTTACAAAAAGATAAATTACAGTCACTTAGAAAATAGATAGGGTGAATTTCCATTTCATGATGACAGAAAGGATGTTAAACAACAATCGAGCAACTACTCTTAGGGAGCTTTCACATCTGTAGTTCAGTTCATTTGTTCGGATCAATACTTTGTGGCGTAATGGTTTCTTTTTCACACCACACTGATTGCTCTGGTCCGAATCAGTTGATAAAACGTACAAAATGCAGTCACGTGACAACCTCCACATCACTCGTTGGCCAGATGGGTCTTGAACGTATTTCCATAACTGCACTTCGATTGGTCAGAATTAACGTGCGGGAAATTCCAACTCTTGGAAGTAAACAGAGGAGGAAAATCCGGCAGACAACGCACCGCTTCTTACTATGGAGAGACGACTGCGTGTGCTGGTCATAGTTTATTATATAGTTCTACAGCACTTTCGGCAAACAATAACATTTGAGAATGAAGCGAGGATGCGGCTTGAAAATAATGTTTTAATGCAAGTCACTTCAGGAGGAGACGTGCATTAATGTTGCTAAACAGTGACATAATGCACAGCGCCGCTGACTACGGCAGCTGGTTTAGTCCAAAAATGCACAGTTTTTTGGTAGTTGGATCTGTTCAAGGTCGGATCACGTTCTCACCACAAACGAACCGCTCCAGAGTTCGTTTGAAAGCGTACCGAGACCACCTCGCTTGTTTGGTCCGCTTTTGGTGCGCACCCAAGTGCGATTGCTGCATTCACACCGGCCCAAACCAACCGCACCACAGGGGACAACGAACTCTAGTGCGATTCAACCCAAACTAGGGGCGCTTATACACCTGAAAGTCTGCACCAAGGTCCGAACCAAAGTTCATGTTTTAAAACATTTTATACATTCAGTAAGTTTTGCTTTGGTTTCACACTGCAATTATGCGAGCGCACTAAATATCTTTACATGACATGCTTGCGTCCTCCTGTCGTCATCATCTACTGTATGTGGGCTATATCTCGACATTTATTGGTTTGTAAACGGACGTGTCCCTGACGTCAGCGTGTTGTCAAATCTGCGGGTAACTGACAACAATGAATGAACAGGCTCATATCGTTGAAACTATATAGTTATTGTTATGGTATTACTACCTACAGCACCAACTATACGCGAGGCTAGTTCAAATTCGCCAAATGAACGTCCTCATCGTGCGAACATTTGATCGTCGCCGGCAGGAAAGGAGGAGAAGACTGCAAGCGTTTTTCCAGTTGACTTCTTATGTCGTCAGACCATATTTCCAAAACCTTGTCTAATAAAAATAAATGGTCTGAAAGTCCGAACCTTACAGAAAATGCTTTCACACTATAACGACCCAAACCTTTGTTCAGTTTGATCCGGACCGAGACTACCTCTTTTCATCAGACCAAATTTCGTCTGTTTGGTCCGGACCGTAGACCGGGGGAGGTTTCACAGCTGTCATTTTGGTTCGGATCAAACTGAAAAGTCAGAAAATCCGGACCAAACAAGGTTCTGTAGGTGTGAAAGGGCCCTAAATGAGGCAGCACCCTAAGGCCGTGTGTCCACCAAAGTGTTTTTTCAGTTGTTTTCAATGGGAGCTCCGCGTTTTTTAAACGGCATGAGCGTAACGAGGTGCTGAGCGTCTTTTTCACGCTGAAGCGCTTAGCGTTCGGCATTTTACAGGATGCCGAGAGTTGAAGAATGTTCAACTTTGGGTAAAACGCCACGCTCATCACGGTCACTTTTTACCCAACCGTCCACTCACAGTGGAGGAGGGGCGGGACTAATACCACACCGACCAACGGATATTCTGTATCATAGTAACGAAGCGTCTCAACTGAAAAAAACTGCGCTGCCAAAACGCTCTCAAGCGCACATAGCTCGGTGTTTTCAGCTGGCTAAACACGCTTTGGTGGACACACGGCCTAAGGCTGACAGGGACGTCTGTGCAGGGAACAGTTGAACTACTGTTACGCTACAGAAAAATTAGGTTAAGTTAGCAGTAACTCACCATTGTAAATGTGAGTCATCCTATAGTCAATAATGTTATCCCTTAAAATCACTAAAATGACATTGAAATGTTTTTTCCTGTGAAAATTTCTTGGATGTATGTAACTCTACACCCTTGCTTCATTTAGTATACGTGGATTCATGAATATGCATATTATTAGTCCCCGCCTCCACTCACTCACACCAGTTCCGAGATCCACCCGCTATATTGCTAAATGTACCCGATTTTCCATATAAATAGAAAAATATACCGGGATAACCTGGCTCTGGAGACTCCCCTGCTTCGCAGCATAGTTACCGCTGTGCTAAAGCCTGCCAAACCACGTTTTTGAGACTGTCTTTGGTTCACAACAGTTTTAAGGAGAAAATACTCAGCAATAGACACATAAACCCCATAGACATATACACCACATAGACATATAAACTTGATTTTCACCACAGGGGGTCTTTAAAAAAAGACTTTTCATGAGGATACCATGATTATCTCAGTGGTACCAATCAGTAGAGCTCATTAAACCAATCAGTTGCACCATATTGAATTTATAAATGCTCTTTCATTGGTGTCAATTCATTATGACAATTAAGTGAAATACAGTTATATATTGCAGCTTTAACTCATTACACTCAGTGTGGTGTTCTGACGTATTAAACCATATAATGAATATAGACGCCGTGGCAAAGCCATTCACTCCATTTACTTATCCACAGGTGTTACTAAGCAACACACTGGGCTCTCTGGGAAAGCACATAATTGGCCTGTCGTGATGAGGGGCGAGTGCACGATCATGATCACAGAGATAGAGATGATGCCATGTGTGTGTGTGTGTGTGTGTGTGTGTGTGCATCTGTGTTTGTGCTGATGAAAAGACGACGGTTGGATGGAGGAAGAGTGGGATAAACGAGAAAGTGCAAATGTGAAGGCAGCCAGCTATCATATCATTACGGCAGCTATTAGCCTCGCTGCTCTGATGGCTAAACAATGACTGGAGGGATATAAGTGAGGCGAATTATCGTCTGCCTTTTCAAATTCATTCTTTCACTTCACTCTCATTTCTATTGCACATTGTTACAGAAGCACTCAATTGAAAATGAGTAATGCTTTCCCAATCTTCTAAGTGAAAAAAGCTTATAAATGATGGCACGGTTTATGTGAATAAATATATTTAGCTCAAGATCAGCTTTCAACTTCAAAATTGTAACTGCTAACTGAGATATGCAACACATACTGCCAAATAACCGGCTAATATGAGCTTAAAATATAATTCTTTACATATATGATACCTTACGGTTTACAATAAGTGTTTGAGTGACAGTGTGGACTGTGCCGTGGCATTGCTCATGGAAACACGTCTCACCGTTGGCGATGCTGTCGTCCTTTTTCTTGTCCTCTGCTGTTACCTGGGGGAAAATGGGGGGATTAAAAAGTGTACATAGTGAGCTGTGAGAGACATGGCAGAGGAAAGCAGTGGAGACAGAGAACGTCCACATTCATCCAGTCAGCATGCGCTGAGCCCGTTTGGCTACCAGAACACGATGAGAAATCCTCTAATCTGACATCTGGACTCGCACCAGAGAGGGCTTTCTCCTTCAATTAATTGCTCACAGGAGAGCAAATGCCATAAACATTAAGGGCACTTGGATGGTGACAGGATTAGAAGACACGGGTTTGATTAGCATGTCAGCCTTCATCCGCTAATTGAGACACCTTTTTGTAAAACTATTCAAATAGTCCAGGCGTTTTAAGCCAAAATGGGGGTCAACCGTGAACAAATTGCAACAGAATCAAACTCAACTGATTTTGTATCCTCAATATGTCCTGAGTAAGGAAAAAAAATATATATATATATATATATATATATCCTATTCATACACATATTCATTATTTTTCTCACATGAATAGGGTTAAAAAAAATTACCTTTAGATATCACCATGAAAAACAAAACAAATGTATTACAAGTTTTTTTAATTGTTTGTTAACATGGACAAACGGTGCATAATCTAATTACAGATGTGCTAATCTGCATAAATACCACAACAGATTCAAGATTTAATTCAAGGTCCACTCAACTGTCTCCTGTTCTTCCCTCAGACTCCCCCAGAAACAGTCCCACGGACCCAGCCCCAAACCCCATCTCTGCAATAATAATGAATAAAGGCTGTTTTAAAGCACTTATTCCTGCCTCTATGCATTTATGCTCATGGGTAACCTAAATGGGTTCCATTCAGACCTTAAAATTTAGTCTTTTACTGTTATATGTCAACAAGATTCAACCAGACATTTTCTCCTGCTCTACCCAATGTAGATCTGCTGTGGCATTTATGCAGATTAGCACATCTGTAATTAGATTATGCACCGTTTGTCCATGTTAACAAACAATTAAAAAGAACTTGTAATAATTTTTTTGTTTGTCTTGATACAAGTAATCAACTCAGTCATTTTCATGGTGATATCTAAAGGTTAGATTTTTTACCCTATTCATGTGAGAAAAATAATGAATAGGATATATTTGGTTCTTTTTTGTAACTTTCCCCTAATGGGATTCATCTGGGCTTTTTTTTCCTTACTCAGGACATATGGAGGATACAAAATCAGTTGAGTTTGATTCTGTTGCAATTTATTCACCCTTTTTTCCTAAAACGCCTGGACTAAAATGTTGTTGTTTTTTACCCTTTAAGTAACAGTGTGGTGCCATGGAAACAATCCAGCTGAAGGCCTCAGAAACTTTTTTCCCATGATTGAGCCCCAACCTCGTGTCACTTAGAAAGCCTTTTAAAGCCTGAGGAGTCGTCCGACTGTGCAATTTAAATGTGGAGGACAATTAGGGGCTCTCTCTATGCAACATCTAACGAACGAGCACCAGTGATTCAGAGATGGACTGTGACTCACCGAGGGGAAGAGAAGAGAAGGGAAGAGAAGAGAAGAGAAGGGAAGAGAAGAGAAGAGAAGAGAAGAGAAGAGAAGAGAAGAGAAGAGAAGAGAAGAGAAGAGAAGAGGTTGCTAGCTATATAAAGAGGGATTGTTTATATAAACACCTCAGGGTGCATTCCAGACATTACTGTGGTAAAACTGCTCCTGTTTATACATAATTCTGCTTACAACATTATCAAAAACTCAATAATAGGTCTAAATCATATCAGGTGACCTCACCACTCATTACTCATGGCATGATCCAATAGCTACTGTAAATGTATACTATGTACATTTTAATTATTTGAAAAAATAAGTAAATGAAATCAAATACAACCAAAAACTAGACCTCTTCTAGTCTAGAGTCGTGGCTGGTAGGCCTGTGCATTAATCCGGCCCTGGTCATAGTAGCTTGAAGCCACAACAAATGAACCTTTAATCACATTTGCTGTTTGACACAAAACAATTATGTTGATAATAACACAGCCAATCTATAAACCAGTCGCTGCTTTGGTCTATTTGCCCATAAATAGCCAAGCCAAGATGTAATTGTTTACACAGTTTTATCTCATTTGATTATGAATAGCAATCATTGTGACTAATGTCAATGTTGCTTTTGTAACATTATTTTAAAACAATTTTCAACAAGTCAGCGGCATATACGCTGCTTACCTGCTCATAAGAGATGTTATTCAGATATCCGACTTTCGTTATTGGAGGAGTTCTGATGTTACTAGTGTCATTGGCACTGATAAAGCAATACCCTGTAACCATGGGCACCATCAGATTCATGTGCGCAATATAGCAGAGCTGAAGCACAAAACAATGTTCCTCCGCTAATATAGTTGTAGTTTTCAGCCGCTAGAAGGCTATAAGTCGCACTTTTTTTCATAGTGTGGCTGGTCCTGCGACTTATAGTCAGGTGCGACTTATATATCCAAATGAATTCATACTGACTGAGATGAAGCAAGAGAAAACATTACCGTCTACAGCCGCGAGAGGGCGCTCTAGTTAGCGGAGTTGTTCAGAAGCGACACCGAGGAAGAACTCAATGTATTCAGTGTGGAGTGAGATCGGGAGCTCGGTGAACTTGCTGACCGGTAACTTGTTGGACTCGCTGGCTAATGTTAGTTTAGCCTATTCAGCCTCAGGGATATGTTCTTTATGCTATTGTGTCGCTGAATAACTGTTAATGTGTTACGCTAACACACCGGACACTATTCAGCTGTTGTTCTGTGTGCTGTTGTGGAGCTGAATAACTTGCCTTTCCAGATTAAATGTCTGTTCTTGGTCTTGGATTTTGTGAAATCAATTTCTAAATAAATGCGACTTATAGTCCAGTGCGACTTATAGTCCAGTGCGACTTATAGTCCAGTGCGACTTATATATGTTTTTTTCCTCTTCATGACGCATTTTATGACTGATGCGACTTATAGTCCAGAGCGACTTATAGTCCAGAAAATACGGTAGTGTAGCTTTAAAGGGATAGTTAACCCAAAAATGTAAACTATGTCATAATTTACTCACTCTCATGTTTTCCTTCTTCTGTGGAACATAGAAGATATTTTGAGAAATGTCTCAGTGTTCGGTACAATGAAAGTCAATGGGCTCCAATGTTTGTTTCCCAACGTTCTTCAAAATATCGTCTTTTGTGTTCCGCCAAAGAAAGAAAGTCATACCATTTTGGAACAACATGAGGATTGAAAAAATTTGATGACAGAAATTTAGACCTTCTTTTTTGTTGTTGATGCTTTCACTGAGTTTTTATTGTGATTTGACAAACCCAGTTTTCATTCACTTTAATTATATGGAAATGAGTGGACAGGAAAAATGTGGATTTAGAAAAACTGTAAATAATGTAAGTAAAAAAAAAAATGACATTGATGATTTTATTTTTGGGTCAACTATTCCTGTAAGGGTACAGCAATGCTATTAGATCCCACAGGCACACACACACTTGGACAATTATCTTACAAACTACATGGAAGCTGTCGGTCTCAGTCCGATCTGAGCTGACCCGCCTGTGAGACGTTCACTCTGGTGACTGACAGGCTAATTGTGCAGCTTTTTATACATTCCGAGGACACGACCTGTCCTTTTATGTAAAGAGCCACGTGTGCTTTACCATTCTCTCTCTTTCTCCATCTCTCTAATACTGGATCTGCCAGTGGCGCTCTTGATTAGAGAGACAGGCAGAGTGACATTGGAGCTGGAGAGAGAGAGAGAGAGAGAGAGAGAGAGAGGCGTTAGAGGATGTCATAGCCTCGGCCTCCCGGCCACCAGCCGCACTGCAGCCAGAGAGCAGAACATCCGGATGCACACTGCGTGTACAGATGACATACACTGAAATACACTGCCAGAGCGCTGGGCTACCCCTGGAGTGCAGTCGAACCCTCGACTCAATCTGTTCCGAGAGACCCGTCACCATTCACACTACTGTTTAAAAGTTTGGGGTCAGCAAGATTTGAAAGACATTTATTCGTTTAATCAGCAAGGATGTATTAAAGGGGTAAAGTATGATTTGACTTTTCTAACTGTAGTTAGTGTGTAATGTTGTGTTTTCTAACTGTAGTGAGTGTGTAATGTTGTGTTTTCTAACTGTAGTTAGTGTGTGATGTTGCTGTTTGATCATAAACAACATCTGCAAAGTTACAACGTTCAAAGCAAAGGAAGATATTTGCTTTTAAAGAAAAGGACTACAACAAACGGCTGGTAGGAACTACACGACATTCCTCCTGGGTTAGTGACATCACCAACCCTATAATTTACATAAGCCACGCCCCCTGAACACATAAGCCCCGCCCCCTGAACACACAGTCCATGTTGAGAAGAGGAAGAGTTGCTGTAGTCGAGCACATCTGTGAGTCAGCTCAAACTTTAGCATCCATCTTTTCACATGCAATAGAAAGTCCCTCTGTGTGCATCTCACAGCAGTTCCTATACGAGCGATTTATAGATTAGCATGACAGAATATGATAATTGAAGATAGTTAACTCCACATCAGCAACATAAACTCATCAACTAACCATTCAGAGACGTCCTGTTGCTTCTACATGTCGTCACTTCTTCTTGAGTCTCTCCATCTTTGTCTGACTCCGGTTTAACATTAAAGGCAGAACAGTTTCTGTAATTTCAGTGTGTGTGTGTGTGAGGTAATCACAGCTGCTAACACACACGAGCTCTTGAAACCCCGCCCTCTGTGCAGCTCATTTGCATTTAAAGGGCCAGGCACAAAACGGTGCGTTTTTGCAAACCCTCAAAAAGTGAAAACTTTAACATGCTATATAAAAATATCTGTGGGGTATTTTGAGCTAAAACTTCACACACACACTCTGGGGACATCGGATTTATTTTACATCTTGTGAAAATGCCATTCTACCACTCCTTTAAAATGATCAGCATATCAGAATGATTTCTGAAGGATCATGAGACACTAAAGACTGGAGTAATGGCTGCTAAAAAATTTTTATTGTTTTATACTACTTTATAGTATTTTTGATCAAGTTAATGCAGCCTTGGTGAGCATAACACACTTCTTTTGAAAACATAAAAAAATCTTACGACCTCAAATTTTTAAGTGGTAGTGCACATCCCCTGATTTTAAGACAACGTATCCATTTCCCTAAGGCATGCATACCTGAGAGGTTTCAGTGATGTCCAGTGTATTAAGGCTGTTCTGGGTGATGTCTTTCCGAGTGTGGCCATCTTCACTATCATCCAATTCAGAAAAGGAGGAGAGATTAGAGTTATACCCACGTCTCTTTACACCGCCCTGCTCCCTAAAAACAGACACATACATAAAATAAATGTAATAACTATTTTGTGCTTATATGAGAAAAATGTAAAACAAAACCACCAATTTCTGCGGTTAAACACACATCTATTGTGCTCTAAAGAGATTCAGATGAATGAAGTATGACTGAATATTGTCTTGTGCTCGAGAGCAGCACAATGAGAGCCACAGTGTCCCTGTGTGACTCTCCCACACAGCCGATTACTGCTTTTAGCTCTCAGTGTACTAATGTACTCACACGTGACACTGGGAATGAGTTCAAATAAAGCTCATATACAGACACTGTTCATGGCTGGTGGGGCTCAGCTCTGTCATTGGTTCAGTTATGTCATGAAATTGTGCATTATCAATCGATTGATATGAAAAAGCAAAGTACTTATTACCACTGGGCCGATAGAGAAATGTACACATTCAGTACATACATAAATGCACCTGTGTAAACATACAGTGTTAAGTAGTAGCCTCACTACTGTCCGGCATTTTCTGTCGGCTGTCATTAGCTCTATTTCGAATCTGAGTGACTCATGTTTTGCAAATAATGTGAAGCGTCATGGACAAGATATAATGTTTTATCACTCTGTAAAACAGTAATGGGAACAAAAAGAGCATTTAGTGTGTCATTTGCCAGACATGTATTTATTGTCAGAAATTAGTCGTTTTGTTTTGTTTTTTTGTGGGATAAAAAAAAAATGGTTAGGGTTAGGTTCACCAAAAAGATTTACATTCTGTCATCATCCTATTTCATTCCAAAACCTGTTCAACTTTCTTTTCATCCATGCACCACAGATGAAGAGTTTGGAAGAAAAAAATAGTAACCAAAAACAGATTTGGATACCATTGACTTCCACTGTATTTCTCTTTTATGTTTTATGTTCCACAGAAGAAAGAATATAGGTCTTATATAGGAATATAGATCATACAGGTTTGGAACAACATGAGTGATGATGAAATTTATTTACATTTTTTGGTGAACTTCAACCTTTAAGCTTCAAAACACACACACACACACACACACACACACACACACACACACACACACACACACACACACACACACACACACACACACACGTCTGGTTTACTATCTTTGAGTGGACTCTCCATAGACATAATGGTTTTTATACTGTATATTCTATTCCCTTACCCTAAACCTGCCCATCATCCGTATGCATTTAGGTTGAAGTCCCCACTGGGATAGAAAAACATGCACGCACACACACACACACACACACACACACACACACACACACACACACACACACACTGTTCCTAGCTGTTGTCCCCTGATGATACCTACATTTAATTTTAGACACTATATATGGAAATACATCCTACAATTTGCCAGCAATAAAGAAAGTCTTTATTAAGTTAAACACCTGGATGTGCAGCTTGTAAATTATTCAGTTCTGCAAGTAAATACATTAGAGACTTTCTCTAGTTTTCGGGTTACCTTGGGTATTTCCCTTTAATGTAATTGGTAGCTTAGTTTGCACCACGCACACACACACACACACACACACACACAGCTTACATGTCATGTGCAGCCAACGTCATAAGTTTGAAGTTGATGAAGGGGCTAGAAACCTCAATGAACTGCTCTGGCTTCTGAACAGGGGGTTCTAAAGGGCATAAACATCAGTTCTCAAGCAATTATCATAATAATTACATAGGAAATTAAAACACATACACACATAAAACACACACGTCTTACCCTTGGGTTCATCTGTGATGTTAGCCTGCTTGCGGGGGCGGATGAGTTTCCACTGAGGAACTGGGGGTGCCTTCGGAGGGGCCAGCAGGGGGCAGTCTCGAGTGCAGGTGAGCAGCACAGGGTGACTGAAGAGCTGAGAGAGCCCATACTGCCTCAGACTCTCAGACGAATCCGCCTGGAGAACACACACACCACAATCTCAGATTTTAGAAGAGAAACTTAAGAGCAGATTAGACAGCCAGCGCTAATCCATACAGAGCCAAATATTGCTTGAGACTAAGAAAGAGGGAGGGAGAGAACCATTAATGAGCTTTAGGTAAGTGTGCACAGTGGAGGAGTAATATCAAACAAGCTGAGATATTGCTCTAAAGCTAATACTGTCATCTGTCATCACATGGGTGACCCCATTCTATTGCTTATACTGTTTTATATTATATTATAGTTCCAAGTTTGGGGTTGATCATATGTTTTATGTTTGTGAAAGACATTTTTTGTGCTCATCAAGGCTTCATTTATTTGATCAAAATTAGAAAGTGAAAACTGTAATATTGTGAAATATTTGTACAATTTCAAATAACTGTTCTCTATCTCAAAATGTATTTTCTGTGTTGGTAAAGCTGTATTTTCAGCATCATTACTCCAGTCTTCAGCGTCACATGATCCTTTACAATTCCTTCTAATATGCTGATTTGGTGCTCAGTGTTGAAAACAGTTGTGCTCCTTCATATTTTTGTGAAAACTTTTTTTTTTTTCAGGATTCTCAGATGAATAGAAAACTACAAAATAACAGCATTTATTTGAAGAAATCTTTTGTAACGTTATTAATGTCCACACTGACACTTTTGCTGCTAATAGAAGTATTCATTTCTAATAAAAACGTTGGGGTAACTGTAGTTTAACTGTAGTGTGTATAGTACAGATTGAAAAACATGCTTACCATCCTTGTAAGCACTGAGGTCCTTTTCTCCAGCAGGTGCAAGGGCTGGAAACTAGCACACACTACCATCTGAGGAATAAGACCAGTGGCTAAATCAGAAAGAAGAAAGAGAGAAACCGCATGTGTGAAGAAGACTAAAAGAATTATACATGAAAGGAAGTGTCATTTTTAGGCCCTCAAAATCCAAGCTGAACTTTTTTTCCTGTCGTCAGACTTCCGTCTCTTTAATGCTTAAAGCATACTCAAGTGAATGGAGCGCAGTCTTGAGTAAGAGGAAGAAAGAACGAGTGGATAGATCAAGGCGTGAGTTTCAAATACAAAGGTATGAACAAGCGAAGAGGGCACTGTAATCTGTCAAGCCATATTTTCCTAATTCACATAGCATTCCAGTGTAGAGGAAGGAGCCGAGACACTATATATATATATTAAAGGTCCCGTTTTTCCTGTGTTTTTGAAGCTTTGATTGTGTGTACAGGGTGCAATATAACATATAAAACAATATATAACCATATAAAAGCCTTCCTGTAGCTCAAACAGTAGAGCAATGGCGCTTGCAACGCCAAGGTCATGGGTTCGATACCCAGGGAAAGCAAGAATTGATAATGTGTAGCTTGAAATGCAATGTAAGTCGCTTTGGATAAAAGCATCTGCTAAATGTAACATGTTCATGTTTCGCGTGTAAAAAACACAGTATTTTTCACAAAATGTGCTTATCTGTATACCGCTGTTTTCACTGTCCTAAAAACGGGCCGATGACTTCCTTGTTCTATGAAGTCCCTCCTTCAGAAATACGTCACGAGTTCTGATTGGGCCAGCGGTTCCTGTGTTGTGATTGGACAGCAGATTAGCGCACGTTGCCCGGAAAGGTCACGGCTCTTACCGTAACGTGGAGACGCATGCGCTCAGTGTTATTGTGAACACGGCCAAACAAAGGTGATCTGAGTCCGGGATGAAAATAACAGCGTCTCGACGACATGGCGACACACACTCTACAAACACAACTCTTCCTCTTCTCTGTAGGAGCGCAACAAGACCACGCCCCCTTTTGTGTATTCCTGTGTGCGGAGGTTAGTCTAAAAACTGTTCTAGTGACGTCAGTAAAGCAGAAGTAGAGGATGTAGTCCGAACCGGCCGTTCGCTGTAGGCTTTGAAAGGGGACTTCTGTTAAATAAAATATCTCGTTGGCATTGAACTTTGAGCTTTATAATTTTACAGGTATTATTTATGCTCTAACAGCAACATTACACACTAGATAAAGTTTAAACAATGGGATCACGAAGAACAGGACCTTTAAATTGAATATTATTGAATATTAAAAAGGGGGGTTAACTGTATTTAGGCTTATTCCAAATGTGATATCAGGGCTGCAAACCTCAAAGAAAATAGAAATATTAGCAAAACATGGAAAATAAAGTGACATGTTGATAATCCACATTTTCTAGAGGTTAAGCTCCACCTTTTACAATTAGTTAAAAAAGGACTTTAAGAGGTGCTGGACCTATTTTGTGTCCTATTCATGGAAAGTGCCATAAATAGAATGAACAGCGATCATGTGTGAGTACGTTTCAATACGAGATTCCCCTTTAGGCATTGAAGATCTAGGCCACGGTGCCAAAGTGATATATGTCAAAGCATGTTATAATTTCCAGCCCATTAATTAGTATCAAACACCCAGAGGGAGCGAGAGGATAACAGAGCGGATGGATTCATTATATGGATTAAAGGACCCTATAGATAAGAGGACAGAGCAAACGAAGAATGTTTGTGAAGGATAACAAGAGAGAGCGAGTGACTTTCAGCAGCAAACATCGCATTATCCCAGTGTAATCTGAACCACTCACTTGCAGAAGCCAATTATCCAGAACAGTCTATCTGAACAGAAACCATTAGCCTCAATGGACTCATCAAACTGTTAGTCTCCAAAGACCTGTCAGAAACCCGTGTTTACATGCACACTGACAATTACACCTTCTTATCACAACAGCACTGAGCTTTTCAAAGCAGGTCGGTGTAGAATTGATGCATATTGTGTATGTGTGAGTGTGTGCATGCCTGATTCGCTGCTCTTTGCTCTCCTTGCATATTTCAGGCATAAACCGTACAGTAACAGAATTGACAGTGCTCGCCCGAGGCCATGCCGGATAATTCAATTCAGATCACACTACCTGAGAGAAAAACACTAGCGCTCTGTTCACAGTCTGACACAAACACACACACGGTTTAACTGCTGCACACCCGTCTTCGGTGAAAACACAAGCACAGTTATGCACAAAAAAACACGTGCACTATCACAGAAAAGGGGTTGTTTTATTTATTCATGCTCATGATTCACATCTGGCAGTGAAGGCTGTGGCACTGACTCCATAATGCATGACGCTGCAGAGGAAGTGATGCATGGAGACGGAAGAGGGTGCTACCTGAAGATGAGTGGTCAGAGGGGGCATACTGATCCTTATGGGTCATTTTACCCATAATGCCTCACTAAACAGATCGCCAGCCCTATACGGAGAGCTTAATGCCACATTGGCTGCAATTTATTGTTTTCAGACCGCATATAGGGAGTCTCTGTATGAAAATCTAATATTCAACTACATTGAATAATGTATGGTTAGGAGAGAAGGGAAGGGAAGGGAAAAGAACCATACAGTGCCTAGAATAAGTGAACACACCCATGCTAAAGTTGACTATAAAAAATCATCTTTTGGAAATTGATCTTAATGCCTTAATTTAAAAAATGAGGAAAACTCCAAACAATTTTCTTTGTGAATGAATAATGTATCTTAAATAAATAAATGTTATTCCTTAAAGGTACACTGTGTAGTTGTTTAATTATTTTATTAGCTAAAACCAATGTATTCATTCATAAATTAAGAGACTAGCCTGGTTGACACCAGACACTTGGTGTTCTGGGGAAGGTTCATTTACAGCCCATTTCCAAAGAGGCGTCGCTCAAATGCCTCTCGATAGACGTAAAACCCAATCAGAGCGATCGTCATCGTGTAAAGCCCGCCTAAACGTTCGTGATTGGTGCCTTGATTTGGAAAAATTGGAAATGGGCTTGAATGGGCTCTTGGACTTGCAGAGCAAATCTCAAATTTGCTGGTTTTCCCAGGCTAAGAAGAGACTAAAACCTTTACATTTGTATATCTGCTAACTAACACAGAGGTCTTCAACCCTGTCCTGAGACCTACTGTCCTGGAGAGTTTAGCTCCAACCCTAATCAAATAAACATGAACAAGCTAATAAAACTCTTCAGGAGCATTTGAAAATCACATTAGTGTGAAATAAACTTTGCAGGACAGGAGTAGGGTTGAAGACCTCTGTGCTGAAGGGTTCATTCTGTCAACTTCTAGGAGAGCACTAGCACGGATTCGACCTCAAAGCTTTGAAATCAAAACTGTTCATGAGGCCTTCCACTCGCAACAGTCCTATAGTGGTTACCACATGGCTTCAGATTGATCATGTGAGGCCCTGTGGATTTCAAGCGCTAAATAGCTATTAATATCCCGACTCTCACTAAATACTGCCATTGTACCTATAAGCCAAGGAACAAAAGGTGACCACTATGCCACTAAACTACACTGCAACATTCAGAATGACAATCTTGTGCATTTACAATAATCATCATAATCATGCTGTCATTAGCCTCTACAGTATATCAACTTACAAAGAGTGTTAGCACAAGGCATCATAGACTGAAAAGTCTCAAATACTCACACTTAAATGACTTCTAAAGCCCCATTTTAAAGCTCCATTAGAAAACTCTTAAGGCGAAAACATCGTTTTTTTTTTCACTGGTAAATTTTGAGATTTTGGGCTATTTGTCTTTAATAACATCTTCTTTCAGACTTGTGGTGAAAAAAAAGTCCCAAAATACACATTAAGGTCTTTATTTTACTGCACTTTGTCTATTTGCGTCTGTAGATTTCTCAGAAATTCAACAAAAGTTGTCGTTCTAAATCAACACACTGCTCCGCCATCTCTGTCTGCTTCCCTTAATCTCACACACCGCTGGAAAGCTCTCTCTCTCTGCTGTACAATGCTGTCGGATCCAAATATGGTGATTTCCTTTTTATCAGCAACCAATCGTGAAAGTACAATGGGCATTTAACTCTAAAAGTGAAATCTCATTGGCTGATGTCAATGTCTGACACCGTGATTGGTTCAGAAGCATCACGTGACGCGCTCTGACATCCAGATGTGTGTTTTTGACTGTTTTTCGGCTCAGTTGAAGGCCATAAATGCTGTGTTTATAAGTTTTGATGTGATTTAGGTGGTTTGTATTGTTGTTGCTAATGATGTGATGAGATATTGTGTCTGTAAATTGTTGTTTCCACAAAAAAAGTATGATTTTTTACATTACAAATCTTTAAATGCCTTTTTCTCAAAATGAGTTTTTTGTCATTCTCCAGTAGAAACATCTCAGCCGATGTACACCAAACTCTCCAGTTACACACTCAGCAGTATTCTGAAGATATGTTCAGAGGGATTTGTTAATAATCGATTTTTTAAGGCTATGGACAGTATATTTTGATTTCCTAGGTGATGAAAGCATATATCTTGAAATCCCTCAGAACATCTTTTTTCATCTTGTGTGTAATCAAAATGAAAAAAGAATGTTGCACCTGGCTTTATCATATGTTCAGATCTATCTCCTGAAATATGCAAAAGTGCGCATATTTAATGAGATAATTCCTAATTTGCATGATTAAAAATACAAATTTCAAAAACTTGTAATACATTTTTTTTATGAACTTGTGCAAGTAATCAACTGAGGAAGTTTCATGGTGATATCTATTATTTTAAAATGTACCCTATTCACCTGTAGTGTCTCGCCTTAAAGAAAGAGCCATTTGCACACCAGGCATCTTGCCATATCGATTCTCTCATTTACTCTCTCTGCCGGTGTCTTTTAATCAGACATGTCACACACTGTTAGGGGATAAATGACTGTGATGTGTGTGCGGGTCGGTACCTCCGCTCTTAAGTACTGTGGGAGATTCACTCTTGATGTCGGTCACATTAGAATCTGTTGTCGTGGTCTTCTCCTCTGAGCTCTCTTCCTCCAACTGGAATTGAGGAATATTGGCCCTCAGAAATTCCCAAATTTTCCCTGTATACCAGGATCTAGGAACAACATTAACACATGGAAGATTAGTGTCAAATCTCCATCTCTTAATTGGGATTTTACAGTGAATTTATCTAATAATCTCAATTTATTAAGTCTGGGAATAACAAAAGGCTTGTATCAAATTAACGGCCAGTCACAGGGTCAATGGATGAAGCTTAAACAAAGCCTCTGCACTTTCGTCCAATCAATAAACAGCAATTAGAGAAAGACGAGCAATGTTTAATTAACTGGTACAGGGCATCACTACAGCTTGGATAAATGTCTAAACCGATAAAAACAAATGAATACAACACACACTCTCATGCTTGTATTCAACTTGAGTATTTAACCTTTAACAAACACTACCATTCAAAAGTCTGTGGTCTGTAAGATTTTTTTTTATGTTTTTGAAAGAACTATTATGCTCATTAAGGCAATACTTATCTAATCAAAACTACAGTAAAACAATTTAAATAATATATTTTAAAAATATATTATATATCAGCAGCTTTTACTTTAGCCTTCATTGTCACATGATCCTTCAGAAATGTTTCTAATACGCTGTACAGAAATTTCTGTACAGATACAGTACATTTTTTAGGGATTATTAATGAATAGTTCAAAAGAACAGCATTTATTTGAAACTATTTGTAACATTACAAATGTCTTTACTGTCACTTTTGGTCAATTGAACGTGTCCGTGTATTTCTAAAAAAAAACAAATCTTACTGAACCCAAACTTTTAAAAGGTAATGTATATCCCTGGTAATCTTTGAAAAGTTTCTTTTCACTCATCTGCTTTTCTTTTTTTACATTTTTTTCAATATGAACAATTATGGGAAGAGCACCCGTACATAAATGGTTTTCTTTCACTTAAAACTGTAACACTCATACAAAGTCTGACCTTATGGGCTTGACATACTCAGACATGTTTTATAAAATCTGGACAAAGTGGTCTCTTTGAATCTTGAGAGTAAATGAAAGTTTTTCCATAATGTAGATTTCCTGGATTATGTTCACTCATCTGCTTTTCATAATAATATAGTTGCTACATACTTTTTTCAAGCTGCAGTGCATGCTGAGAAATGGCACAAGATTGTTCAACATAAAATTGTTTGTTCAGATAACCCCATTTGGAAAGTTGGGACAACATTTGGACAAGTTTTGGACAAACACTTGAGAATCTAAGTAAGGTCAACAAAACATGTTTTGATTCTTATTTAGTTCACTCAAGATAAAAATATTATATAATTATATTTCAATAAACATTTTTTAGAAGAACATGGTTTTCTTGGACTCTCCTGGCTCTCTGATGTTCAGGCAAATATGTGAGCTGTTGGAGAGAGATACGACTGCAGAAGACAAGAAGCTGCCGGGCTGCAACATGAAGTAAATGACCTCAGGAGAGCCGACTTTGATAGACACACCAGCCAAGCCTCGGAAAAAAATGATAGCACTCTAGAAGATACGACAGCGAGATGTGTGCTCTCATCTCACCGCAATTTATTTCTCCAAAATACGAGTGTACGCTCTCCGAAAATGTGTGTAGCGGTCTCTTGAGGAGCCTCTGAAACACGGAAACTCATCAGAGCGTAAATTACAAGACACCGTGCCGTGTTTCCCAAAACAGAGCAGATGTGAGAGTTGTGCTGAGGAAGTGACAACACACTACAGAGACAGAGTCAAACATTAGAGAGGAGAAAGTTACACGCTAATTTCACAACAACAACATTCCTGCAGTAACTCGATAAAGCCGGAACAGCGGTGAAGGCCAGCCATTTGTTTGCAGAACAACGGTTTAGTGTCTGCAACCCATTCCCTGCTAATAAGGCTGGCGTCTGTGCACACTGGGAGGAAGAGAAGGACATTCTGTGGCTTAATGAAGCTTGTTAGCACATACCACAGACAAAGACAAAGCTATCGGCAGAGAGAACTAGAATAACTATACAACTTAACTGAAAGCTCTCAAAAAAGTGAAAACTTGTAACCTGGCACCCTTATATTAGTACATTTTATAAATGTGAAGAATTCAGAATTACTATAGTAATGAGTGCTGACTATTGCAAATCCAATTTACTATAAAAGGTCTTTAAATATGTTTCTATGTGTTTTTTAAGACATGATGTAACAGAAGCAGCGACAGATCATTTCTTCCATATGGATTAATCATTCACAATTAGATTATTAACATGCATTTATAAAACAGATAAACTGTTTGTCCTAACCCAGTGTCTCAGGCCTATGAAAAAAAGATTATTTGAGTATTCATAAAGCGTATCTAAACTGTGATATAATTGGTGCATTGTGTACTAACATGAATTGAAGATCAATCTGTAAAGCGATAAAGATGCGTGATAAAAAGGTCTGAAAATGTTTTAAATATAAATAAAATAATAATAGATTCAGCATTAGTGATGTGGCGGCGAGCTATAATGCACATACGTGATCTTCTGTGTTTCTTAGAGGTTGAATTCATTTCAAAATCTGCCAAACTTCCAACACTACTTCTGAATAGGATGTCTACTTCATAAATTGTATGTAAATTGTAAAAATAATGGGTCAGACTCAAACAACATATGGAAATGGAGGCGCCCTTATATGGGCAGTAATGTCCACTAGTGGAGAAGTGTGGTACTGCGCCCAAACTAAATCTCACTGAACGCTCATTTCAAGAGATATCAACCTAACATTTTAAACACAACTTGTTCAGATGTTTGGCTTTGATTTTTTTGAATTTTTAGAATCCACCAGGTTTTGAAAATATATATTTGATATAAAATATGAATAATTACATTTTTAACATTGTACATTTTACTTTTTTTCTGTTTAACTTTCTTAATTTATTTCACTTCTACAAAAATCTGCCAAATGTCTTCTTAAAAACAAGACCAATCTTACATCTATATTCCAAAGCATTCTTGAATTACAACCATTTAAGTTCGGAATGTGCATTTTCATGTCTATTAAAGAAAAGGGGGCGCCGCTTAAGGGGTTAAGGGGATGTGTTTAAAGAGAGCCTCACTTTAAAGGAATGATCTCCGGTATCCATCCAGTGAGACAGTGCATGACTGTAAAATCTCCAAACTCTCTCCCAGAGCCTGAGACTGGAATACTGGAAAGAGAAAATCATATCACTATTACACATTAACAGTTTACTTGTTAGTCAGACAGCCATGCGATGCATACAAATAGGTGTGTGTACATCCTAAAATACCAGAAAAAAACATTGGTTCTCCTTTCAATAAAGACTACATGAATATGCATGCACGCTCAGTTCCAGTTCCATTGTGTCATCATTTCAGACGTTGATCTGTGCATGTCTGTGAGTTTGTGTGTGTGTGACCTCTTGCTCTCTTTCTCTGAAGAAACCAGATGGTTGATGCTCTAATTGTGCCTCACGGGATGCTGTATTCAACCAGTCCGACAGCTATTAATTATCTGCACGATTCCACTGTTCATCTTCACGCAAAGAACCATTCCATCATTATCATTGCCACACAAGCACGCTTCCAACAGCATGCACAGTGGCTTCAGGTGAGTCACGACTGTGATCACTTTAGAGCCTAACTGTGGCAGAAATGAATTTTATAGCATGTACTACGTGTTAATTGGGAATTGCCCTCTGGAAGCACACCATTGTGCTTTTTGTTTCCTGAACATTTTATTTCGAACCGTAAATAATTAACCGCCTCAGAGATGGTTCATTTCCTAAGCTATATAAAACTTTTACACCATGAAAAAATGAGTCCACTCTTTCAATTTTCTGGGATGCACAAAACTTCTGCTAAATAAATTCTGGGGAATAATGTACTTTGTACTATGTGCCATTTCAAAAAGGATGCTAAAGCCAATCAAAATATCATAAAAGTGGACTGAAATTTATGTTGTTATTCACTAATAAACCTCCACTGGCGCGGTGAGATATTCTAGTGTCAAGTGCACGTAAGCTCAAGTCGAGAACCTGGGGCCTCATTTATAAAACTGTGCGTAGGATCCGCACTAAAAGTGTACGTGCGCCCGAAAGCCAAAAATGGCGTGCGCAAAAAAATATTCAGACTTATAAAAGCGTGCGTACGCCAGAACCTGCGCAGAACTCACTTTATAAATCCCACTCAGCGGAAGATTGTGCGCACACGCGTCTCCTCCCCGAAATAACCATATATGAGCTTACAACGCCTAGTTTGACTATGCATATCCTCATCTGCATATCATTTGCATATGATTATTCATCCACCACGTGATAACATGTTTAACGGTACAAGACATGAGGAAAATATGAAATACGGATGTGCCGTCACATTACATTAATAAAAATCATTTAGTAGCCTATCCTTGCCTTGTTTTTGAATAAATAAATCAAATAGTGTAAAATGCATTTCAGAGAAAGTTTTTCTCAATCTTTTCCACTGGCCAAATAGTCTTTTTAAATGATTTATATAATGGAAACAGATCGACCTTGTATTTGCACAATCTGCTATTATCATGATAAGCAATCTCTGTAGTTAAAACATTAAAACACAGCATGCCAGAGGAAAAGAGTTCAAAAGCATTGCATCCACAACAAACATTTATAGGCTATTTATTGAATATATATATATATATTTTAACTTTTCAGTAAATGTCATGTAGTTTAAGTGTTTAACTCCATTAATGAGAATGGCCTATTTAATCTAAATGTTTATATCAGAAATAAAACAGTTTAAATCATTCTTTTATTTAAACTGTTATGTGCACATGCACTGTAGCCTATTTATGATTAGGACTCATAATGAAGATTTACAGATTTAGATATGCGTCAGTTTCACTAACGGCCCAACGCGCTCGCTGGCGCGGACCTTTAAGGTGTGGATATTTGCTTCAAGTGATAGGCTTGGTTAGTGAAATTATATTTGTATTATCTTTCTGTATATGTATACTTTTATTTAGATTTTCTGTCTAAAAGTGACCAAAAAGTAATTTAACTCCAGCTCACCATCGGCGTCGCCAAACTGCTCCGTCTCCAAAACGTTGGTACGCATGGGTCAGAGTTTGCGTGCAGGTGCGCACATTTTCCCGTCAAGTTTGTTTTTATAAATCACAACTTATGCGTCGGAAGTGGCGTACGCCTCTTTCGGGGCCGGTTTTGTGCGTACGCAACGGTTATAAATGAGGCCCCTGGTCAGTCAGATTTGTGAATTAATCATTTGGACTGATTATTTGACAATTCAAACACTTATTGTTTGAATTAAGTGTATAAATACTCACTCAGTACTGGCCACCTTTAGTATGCCCTTAGCCAACAGCATGGGCCAAAGCTCTGATTGGTTTGTAGTAGCAGGAAGCAACAGGTTATCATCTTTGTCAAAGGGTAACATGTCATCAACAGTAATCTTCCTCCAACTTCCCTAAAAAAGCAGAAGACAATTATAAAAAATACATCCATTATCATTAACGAGACAGTAAAATATCTCAGATAAACTTTAAAAAAAAATAATATCTGGATTAGATTGTTAATAGTCAGATTTGTGTGACTCAACATTCGTTAAATAACATGTATTCACTCATGGATCTGCTGTATATAAGTAAAGTAAATGTAACAAAGTAATAAAAAAAACATCAAACTCATCATAATACACACAAAACTAAAGGTGCATCAATCAGAACTCAGATGAGCCTTTAAAGTCCATGGTTCATTAGTGTGCATTTTGTACACAGTAAATTGAGCAGTGAAAATGCTGAACATCATTAACTCTAATGGAGAGATATTAAAGAGAGTGATCTTAGAAGATCAGTGAACAAAACAATAACTATTGCCCAGGCCTTATCTAAAACACTCTTGTACTCGAGAGTGCACTACTTTACTATTCTTTGATATCACCCGTCAAACAAACCATTGTTAACAGTGTACAGGTCAGTCTTTGCTCATTTAGTAATATGTAAAGATAAACTTCTCGGTTGTCTGTGACCAGAGGATAGAGCAGTCGCTCTCTCGGCTCCCTGATAAGCATTGTGTTCTCACTTAATCACTGCCTTGAGGACACAGCGTCCTTCTAGCAGGAGAATGTGAACAAATGCTACAAAAGTCAAGCATATTTGGCCATTTTGTGTATCACCATGCAAACCTCTCATTCATTAAAGATCCTTTTGTATTCCAAAGATTAACTAAAGTTGTGGTTTTGAAATAACATGAGTGTTTGTTTATGAAATGTCATTTTTTTGCTGAACTATTTCTTCAGTTATTCCAGGTTTTTTTTCTTTTCTTTAAGCTTTCATTGAATTCTTGTAACAAAAACTGTTCGTTATTCTACTGTAAAAGAGACACAAAGCTGAAATGAAAATGCAGTGAATGTTGTTCACAACAGGTTTTCAATAAAAACTTTTAATATGGTGTCTATACTCAACCTGAACGTACCATCCAGTAGAGTTTAATCACATACTTCCCATAGGCATTATAGAGGGGCATGTGATCCTTCTCTGCTTTACAAAGGGAGTAGATGTGTTCCCAGGGTCTCCAAAGGTCGGGAACTGTTTCTGTAGAGACGGGCTTGTCCTCTCCGGTGTTGCAGACTCTCCACAGAATGTAGAACTCACTAATGATCCATCGAATGAGCTGTGAAATCGGCGTGCAGGGCAAGGAGTGACCCAGTGTTAGTTAATGCCAACTAAACTAATCATTTTTTTTGTTCTAATGAGTAACGCAAGTGATTTAATGACTCACCTCACTTGAGAGTAAATGCTCATTTGCTGAGGTGAGGTCAAAGGCAGATTTATTTTCCACCACGACAGGAGTCTGTTTTAAAGGACGAGATACATATGATGTCAGTTCCTGAAGATCTACGTTGATGAGTTTAGTTTTACTCTAATTAAACACAAACTCAAAACAAACCTAAAGCAAGTACAAGTAGTTGTCTTTTTGTTTACAGTGATTAATTAAATGGCAAGGTTATAGTCAAGATTTTGACATTGTTACCAAATAAAAATGGAAAAATAATTATCCCACAGAATCATTTTTAAAAAATATTTCAGATATGTTTCTTGAGCACCAAATCATCATATTAAAATTATTTTTAAAGGAACATGTGACACTGAAGACTATCTCTCAAAAATGCTGGGTTGTTTTAACCCAAATTTGGGTCAAATATGGACAAACCCAACCGTTGGGTTAACATTTTTAATTAAAAAATTAAAACATTTACATTTACATTTACATTTAGTCATTTAGCAGACGCCTTTATCCAAAGCGACTTACAACTGAGGACTACAACAAGCGAGTCATCGTGAAGAAGCAAAAATAACGCAAGAAGTGCTCAAAATACAAAGTTCTGGAATTGCTCAGAGTAGCATAAGCCAAAACAAGGGAGGGTAAAGGAGAGTTTTTTTTTTTTTTTTTTTTTTTTTTTTATGTCAAGTTCTCACGGAAGAGATTAGTTTTCAGTTGTCTTTTGAATGTGGTCAGGGATTCTGCATTCCGGACGAGGGTAGGGAGATCATTCCACCAGCAAGGAACCGTGAATGAGAATGTTCTGGAGAGTGATTTTGTGGCTCTCTGTGATGGACCCACGAGCCGTCTCTCATTGACCGATCGCAGGTTTCTGGTAGGGATGTAGACTCGTAGGAGCGAGTGAAAGTAGGAGGGAGCTGAGCCTGTGGTCGATCTGTAAGCAAGCGTCAATGCCTTGAACTTGATGCGAGCAGCGAGTGGTAGCCAGTGCAGAGAGATGAACAGAGGAGTGACGTGGGCCCTTTTGGGCTCGTTGAAGACAAGACGGGCTGCAGCATTCTGGATCATTTGTAGAGGTTTAATTGCACATGATGGAAGACCAGCCAGAAGAGCATTGCAGTAATCAAGCCTAGAGATAACCAAGGCCTGGGCGAGAAGTTGTGTTGCATGCTCAGTTAGGAAGGGCCTGATCTTCCTGATGTTGTGCAGTGCAAACCTGCATGATCGAGCTGTCTTTGTGATGTGGTCTGTGAAGGTCAGATGCTCATCAAATGTTACTCCAAGGTTTCTGACCGACCTTGATGGGGTGATTAAAGTTGAATCTAGCTGGATAGTGAAGTCGTGCTGTAGGGACGGATTGGCAGGGAGGACGAGAAGCTCAGTCTTTGCCAGGTTGAGCTGCAGGTGATGTTCCTTCATCCACGCCGAGATGTCCGCCAGACAGCTTGAGATACGTGTAGCTACTGTGGGATCATCAGGTGGAAATGAGAGGTAGAGCTGGGTGTCATCAGCATAGCAATGGTAAGAGAAGCCATGTGCCTGTATGATGGGTCCCAGTGATGTGGTGTAAATGGAGAAGAGGAGCGGTCCAAGAACTGAACCCTGAGGAACCCCTGTAGTCAGTTGATGTTCTTTGGATACCTTGCCACTCCATGCGACCCTGAAGGACCTACCTGTGAGATAGGACTCAAACCAGTGGAGAGGAGTTCCTGTGATGCCCAGTGATGAGAGGGTGGACAGGAGGATCTGATGATTCACAGTGTCGAAGGCAGCAGACAGATCCAGGAGAATGAGAACTGATGATTTGGAGGCAGCTTTTGCGATCCGTAGGGCTTCTGTGACTGACAGCAATGCAGTCTCGGTTGAATGCCCTTTCTTGAAGCCAGATTGGTTTACGTCTAGTTGGTTGGTCAGAGAGAGGAAGGATGTTACTTGGTTGAAGGCAACTCGTTCAAGTGTTTTCGCAATGAACGGTAGGAGAGAGACAGGTCTGTAATTCTCTAAGAGTGATGTGTTTAATGTGGGTTTCTTAAGCAGTGGAGTTACCCGAGCCTGCTTGAATGCTGTAGGAAAAGTGCCAGTGTGGAGGGATGAGTTGATGATGTGTGTGAGTGCTGGTAGAAGTGTGGGAGAAATGGCTTGTAGAAGGTGTGAGGGGATGGGATCTAGAGGGCAGGTGGTGGGGTGACTGGAGAGGAGAAGTTTAGATACTTCTTCCTCGGTCAGTGGAGAGAATGAGGAGAGAAGGTGTTTCGGATTGGGAGGGGTTGGACTGGGTTCCTGTGTGTGTGGAGTTGAGAACTGACTGCTGATGGTTGTTGTTTTGTTGGTGAAGAAGTTGGCAAAATCATCAGCAGTTAAAGAGGAGGTGGGTGGTGGTGGAGGTGGACAGAGGAGAGAGTTGAATGTCTTGAAAAGAGTTCGTGTGTTAGCGGTGCTGTTGATCTTGTTGTGAAAATAAGAAGATTTTGCAGCATGAACATCAGCAGAAAAGGAAGAGAGCAGAGATTGATACATACTAAGGTCAGTTGTGTCTTTTGATTTGCGCCATTTCCTCTCTGTTGCCCTGAGTTTAGTCCGGTGATCACGAAGAACCTCAGATAACCAGGGGTTAGAGGGAGTAGTACGTGCTGGCCTGGAGGAGATAGGGCAGATATTGTCTAAAGAAGAAGTTAAAGTGTAGCATAAAGTATCTGTTGCGGTATTAACATCCAGAGATGAGAAATGTGAGTGTGAGGGAAGAGAAGATGACACAGCAGAGGAGAGATGGGAGGGAGAGAGTGAGCGCAGGTTTCGTCTGAAAGTAGCTGGTAGGGGGGTTGGTGGAGCATGGGTAAAACGGCTGGGTTTGTCCATATTTGACCCAAATTTGGGTTAAAACAACCCAGCATTTTTTAGAGTATAGAGTAAATGTATATTAAAGGGCACCTATTATGCAAAATTCACTTTTACATGGTGTTTTAACATAAATGTGTGTTGGCAGTGTGTGTACACAACCACCCTATAATGATAAAAATCCAACCAGTGTTTTTTTTTTAAATCCCCATAAATCATAAGCATCAGAGACTTATATTACATAATAGGTGCCCTTTAAAATGAAATAAAATCAAAATGATCAAATGAATGCAGCCTTGGTGACTTCTTTCAAAAACAGTGATTGTTTGAGATCGCACCATAAAACAGCTAAATCTAACTGAACAATGATTATTAAAAGTGATTATAGTTTTGCTCACTTGGTCTATTATAAATATTAAAATTTGTGTCACTTGAGAAATTTCTCCCATTTTCCAAATGTTTTCTTCCCACTTCTGTCACAGATCATCTCTGAGGGACATGAATATTTGCTTCCATGAATATTTGATCATCTTCTGTAAGTGGACTTTTGATTACATGTAAATCGAAGGCTCTTAGCATCACTCGCATACTAGGAGAGAAGAATCGCAGCTATCATCTTTTAATCCCAATAGTTGCCATGGAAATGACAACAGAGCTGACCTCCGTTCGTTCTCTCAATTAAACATCTTAAATACAGCTAAAAAATAATTGGTTTTAGAGCTCTAGTCTTGATTGCCTTGTGATTTTGCTGCTTGTTGTGACTTTTTAGCATCCCAATGACTTGCCTAGACTCATCAAAATGGAGGAATAATTGTGAAATGCTCTGCTAGGCATGAGGAAATTTAATCACGACCCAAACATGATATGAAAGCAGCATAAAAAGATTTCACCAATTAAGTTCAGCATTGAAGAAAAGACTGGATTTTCCCCAAAACATGCAATTAAAGAGCAGAATGAACACAAACGTGTTATTTGGTCATTTTTTATATGTCAGATCAAATAGTACTTCACATTGTACTCAAACAATCTCAAATAAAGTCCAATTTAACTCTGTTTAACTTTACCTACCCAGGATAATGCCGTTCCATCACGTTTGTTGGACCTGCTAGTGATGATAATCACTTCTGTGGCTAATGAAAAACTCTTACCTTATTAAGTATGTACTCTGAAGGACGTTTCCAAGTGTGTACTCTCAAGGAGGACGGAAGTTCAACCTTCCCTTCTGGGTCGTCAAAGAGCTGTTGACAATGTTGTTGCATAAAAGGCTCAGTGTGGTTTTAGTAGATTCACGATCAAATGGGAAAGCAAATACAAAAAAGTTAAACAACACTGATCAAACTGCAGAGTGCATGCTACATCTGATCTCTCAAGCCAAGCAGTTTTGTCTACTCTTACCAATAGACATTATTATGAAAAACATTGAATTGTTGTTCGATTCATGAGTGCTCACCTTGTTCTCCTTAGAGGCTTTAGTTGCATCCCACTTCTCTGCGTTGACCTCGGTGTCGCTCCACTCCGGCCAAAGAGAGATGAGAATCTTCTTCAGCTCTTCCGGGCTTTCTGATGCACTGATCACTGAAGATGCTCTAGAGACAGTGCTTTGCTTTTTAATGTAATCTATTCAAATTGATCACTATTTAACATAATATTTGCATTATTGGTACTTACAGTGTAAGCATTTGAATTTGCATATTGACTCGTGATTGGTCTTTTTATTATTATTATCTATCTTTAATCTAAATTGCATATTACTATCAAGCTCTTACTTTAATTCTAAACACTGATATTTTCTCGGGAAATGCAAATGTAATTTAATTTCAGGCTATTTATTTTATAACAGGAGTGAAACATTAATAGGCTATAACTGTCATTAGCTAATGCTTGACCCTTGACCTAAACGCAAAGAAAATGTAATGTTATTGATGGTAGAAAGCAAGGGCGTAGGTTTGGTCTCAGCTTTGGTGGGGACATCCCACCCCCACACCACCCCCTTATTTTTTCAGCCAATCAAATGACGGCGTTCCTTGTATTGTCGTACTGGCCATGGGAATCGATGCAAATAGAGATGCAACCGGGGTTTTTTCCTGGCTCAAAACTAGGCGGAGTTGGTAAAATTCTGATGATGAATTTTATTAAAAAGATAATTTAACTTGTATTTTTCATATACCAACATATAGCCTACTATGTTTTCCACAGTACTTTTGTCACAAAAACGGGCATGCCCACCCGTAAGAAAATTTTGTACATTTTAAAGATGAATTTATTAGGTGCACTTTGAGAATCTGCTGTTAAAAATAAATAATCCACCCGCCCAAACCTATGATATTCTCTGATTTAGATATCTGATCATCACATTACAATTATTAAAATTATCAGTGTTAAGCATGATAATATGGTAAAATGTCACACTGTAGTAGGGTGATTTAAAAATAACATTTATTTAAAATAGCCTAAAAGTTCTTCTTTTGGCAAAATTACATTTCTTTAATAGCCTAACCGAGGCGTTACTCCCTTCAAACTTAAATTGTCAATGTTTCATTACGTCATGTTGGAAAACAATCTTATCAGAATATATATATTTTTTACCTTTATAAAGGGCATTTCCCCCTAATTGTATTAATTGTAGGCTATGCTCATTGCTCAGCGCCAACGCTCCCACCACGCGCTGAAATAATAATGCCGATATTATTTCAGTATAGAAACACAGACATCACGGGAGTCTCCCGCATATTGATAGCGGCTCACTGATGCCCGCGAATTAGTTAAAATCTCCCGGAATCGCGAGCGCGCCCGCGAGACAGATACTGTGCTTCAAACCGCGTAGCGCGTGCACGGCAGAGAGGAAGAGAGAGCAAGACACCGCGGCACCGTGCGCGTGTGCCTCAAGAAGCGCATGTAATGTTTGATGGACACAGGACAGAATGGACACAGGAACCCAACAGAACCGTCACGGTGGAAAAAGTGTATCTGAGCATGTGACTGTCTATCCGAGTTTTGTCCAGAGCAGAAGGCGGCACCTAAATTGACGGAGGCGGCCGCCTCGTAATTCTCTCACAAATATTGGTGGGGACAATTTTGTCATTTAAAAATATTGATTGGGACTAGTACCTAGCGTCCCCCCCTAAACCTACGCCCATGGTAGAAAGGTATGCCTGTTGTTGGTAATGTAAAAAATACACAATTGTGTTAGGCAACCATACAAGCCTCACTAAATTAACTTGCCAAACACACATTATGTAAGTTAATAACTTAACGTTAAGTTAATCGGTAACGGCCTCCAATATTGTATTAAAACAAAAACTCCTGTAAGCTAAGGACAAACATAATACAGTAAAGATATAAGGCGAAATAAAGGTTTTATTATTTATATAATCTATATTATTGAAATATTTCGATGGAATCAACACAGGATGTTTGTATTAATAAATCTCAAGTTAATTCTTACTCTTTTTTGGGAGATTGTCCAGGCGAGGAAGCGACGAGGCTGGATGAGGACGCCTTTTTCTTGGGTGTCTTCGACATGGCAAGTGTATGTAGGCCTTGTTTCTAATCTAAGAGTTCACGGTTTGAAGGAACACTTGGCTGAATAAAGCACGGGAAATAATGATGAATAGGAAGCGATGGCCAGGGTGAGACTGTTTGCAGTGGGGAAAGTTTGCCATGTTGCTAGGCGACAGGATCGCTGGGGATTGCCGACAGCTCGAGCGCAGAGATGAACTCCTCCTGAGTCCTGACACAAACTCTTGTCTATCTATCTACTGTTAGCGTCACGTTTAGTTTCTCTCTTCTTCTTTGGTGTTTCACAGCAGTCGGCATGCATAATGTTGCATTACTGCCAGCCAGTGCCACCATAGTTTCTCTCTCTCTTCTTTTGAACAGTTCTTTTCAAAGAAAAAAAACATTCCTAAAAGCTATCAGCTTTTACGTGACCACGTAATTACGTAATCACGCGACAATTGACATTTTTATTTTTTTTAAAGTCACCATTAATTGTGTTTCTTTGATTTAAAAAATATGTAAATTGAAAACATCGGTCGAATAAAACTGTTCTCAGTTCAGAGTTGTTTAACCCATAGAAATACATAATAAAGGCTAGATGTCTCGTCCGCGCTGCTGGCCAAAGGAGGTCGACCAGATGTCTATGAGGTCGACGTCCGCACCTGGCGGCCATCTTGTCACAGTCAGCTCGCTCACTCGTAACGTTTTAATGGTGCATGTACTTTTTAAAAAACCATAACTTGCTCAATTTTCTACCGATTTTCAAACGGGTTGGTTTGTTATAAACGTCAGAGATGTAGTCATGACACTGAATACTTATTAATAATTATAATATTATTTATTTTAACATGTTCAAGCATCCAGAATTATAGCCTAATTAATAACGTTTGTAAGAAACCAAACCGTTTGTAAATCCGTCAAGATTTCAGTGAGATAAGAGTATTTGTGTTCGTGCAGATCACTCACCGTACATCAGGAACCACAGAGCCCGCCAGAAAGCTTGCCTGTGACAAGATGGCCGCCGATGATGACGTTAGAGACTCCGCCGTAAGACATCTAGTCTTTATTATGTATGGTTTAACCTGTTTAAAGCCGATTAATTCAAAAGATCCGACTCAAAAGAATAACTTGTTCATGAATCGAACTTAATAAAGTTTCTCCAAAACACATTTTGGCTATCCACCACAGCCTCTTAAAAGCCCATGCGTCTGAAGTTTGTGAAATCGACGGCACTCCAACCTGAAAATAGGCTGTTAAAATATAGATAGCCATTCCTATATCTTATCATACAAAGCTCATCCTGAACCTTAAAATGACTTCTGCAATTTTTTGTATAGCCTATTTCATCATAATAATGGCACTTTTGTTAGAATTTTGAATTTATGGCACATTCTCTCACATTTATTGAGCATATAAGAAAAACCCATGAACATTTAAAAAGTTTTATTTTGTCAGATATTGTTACTTCAACGTTTGTTTGCGAACTTGACAGAATCGGTCTAGCATATTAAAAATGTATATTTGCCTTCAGTTCATTGTAGAATAAAGCCATGGACAGAGCAAGTGCTCAGATCCCTCATTCAGTACCAATTAAAAAAAACAATTACCGTAATAAACACATTTAAACGTTATCATGTACAAGCCTGAGGAAACCCAACATGAACCACAAATACATCAATATAGGCCCATGATTCCTTTGGCCTATATGACCCATTCGAAGACCTATTAATTTTCTTTTTCCTTGATAAAATGGTTTCATGGTAAGAGCTTCGAGATTGTTGGTGGTTGGATCGTCACAACAGACTAAATGCCCTGGGAATATGTAAGATTTTTTCAGAAAGTGTCATCTTGAGAACTTTTTTCCAGCAAAATTTAGGGTGGCGATTCCCAGCAGATGCAGAGTACATTAAAACAGCTCACCTTCATGTGACAAAGGCACTTGTTTAATTTAATTTTGGCTAAGAACTTTTACTGGTGCTTGCCAGGTCCTATGACACCCATTTAGTTGCATTCGTTTTAAGCAATATTACAACATGCACACGTTGAAGTAACTTGCTTGACACTATACAAAAGGACAAACAAGGCAGAGAGCAAGAGAGAAAAACTGGTCATTAAAAACACCAGAAAGATGTTTTATCGGATCAGATCATCTGTCCTTTTGGTGATGTCTTCTCCCCTTTTAGAGCACAGACTGACATCTGTTGGTCCCGGTTGTGATTGTGATCCGTGGCAGGGATGGGATGGGACGGGTTTGGGAGATTTGTTGAGACTCCTGCCTCCTATCCACAGCAGATAACGGGACACACACGAGCGTCCACACTAGCAGCAACCTGGCTTGCTCTCAGCAGGCACTGTTTGTTGGTCCAGTTTAATCTTGTCACCATTGTTTTCTTCATAGGAAAGACCTTTATCATTGAGAAGGATGTTCTCCACCAAGAACCGGGCAGCCTCATCAACGTTGATGTTGTCCTGCAGTGAGAAAAGTCAAATGTTAACCCTCGTGCACTGTTCGATTTCTGTGTACAGCCTTTATGGACCGGGTCAAAACGACCCTAATTGGATTCAATACAATTCCTCAAAAATCACACTATGAAAAACAACAAAGATTCAGGTACAAATTGTAAACTTTTAATATCAACATTTGTCAAACATTACAAAAAAATATATATATGAACATATGATTTATGAAAATGTTTTTTAACCATTTTTTAAAACAGTTTTGTTTTGACAAAATTTGATTATTATTAATTAACAGTATACTTTTTTTTTTTTTTTTACATTTTCATTTTATTTATTTTTTTACATTTTATGCTTAGAACATCTTAACTGAACAATTAAATGTTGCTGTATAATGAAAATAATGTTTACTTTTCCTAAGTTGGCTCAACTTTTGTTTTGTAGACTCATTTCATGAAGTCAAGAAGTTACTTCTGACATGATGAGCGCACAGCAAGTGTGTGTTTTCTGCATATGAAGTTCTTGCACTTCACACACGCTGCTGGTTTTGCTCTCGCACTCGGATGGGCACACACACACACCTCACATCACAAGTGCCCTGCCATACATAACATACATGTTTTTATTCTTGTACAGTTTCTTTTGAATAGCTGCCTATGAGGGTCAAATTGACACTATTAGTAATAGTACGAACGTATAGTCATTTTGTTTGTATATGTCAAAACACACATCAGCATGTTGAAACTTTGCATGCATGTTCATGATGATAAATGAGAAAAAGTCACAAAATATCAAGCAAAAAAACAAAGGTTTAATATTATTTCAGGTCGCTTGAAAAAATAAATGAAAGCTAATTTTTACAATCTGTGGCTGACAAAATATGTTTCTGTATTGAAACAAGTATGGAAAAGCAAATTTTTTTAGCTTCATAATGCAGTAAAAAGCCACAATAACAAAATATAAGCAATAAATGTTATTATTTTGGGTCGGTACAGTTGCCTTAGAGCATTAAAATATGTGGGTCAAATTGACCCGCGAACAACACGAACGTAATAGTAATTTTGTTTGTATAAGTCAAAAAACACATCAGCAAGTTGAAACTTTGCATGCATGTTCATGATGATAAATGAGAAAAAGTCACAAAATATCAAGAAAAAAAACATAGGTTAACCAGTATTTCAAACAACTAGAAAATCGAAACGGGTCAAATTGACCCGCAACATAACACAAGGGTTAAAGGGATAGCTCACCCAAAAAAACGTTCCAAACCTGTATGACTTTCTTCTGCAGAACAACAAACATGATCTTGGTCTTTAACTGTTTTTTTGAACATACAATGAAAGTCAAGTAGGTCCAAACATCAACAGACCTCAATGACTTTCAGTGTATCGCCAAAAAATAACACTGAGGCCTCATCCACACTACTGCGTTTTAGTTTAGAAACTGAGAATTAAAGCGAATACGATCCTTGTCCACACCAGTGTTTTAGCTGCGTATTAGAATTGATCTCCGTCCACATTAAAACGACTGAAAACGCGGATCACGTGAGCATTCACCAACACTGGGCGTGCGCGTGCCGGTGTACACAGCCGCATGTAGGCAGTTATAAGATTGTAAAATGCAGAATTTACTTGCACAACAGCTGCTAGCAAACACATCAACGTCAGTATCGCTTGTAATTCATTATCCATGTTGCAGTCACTAACGTTACGCAGTCCAGGCTGGTTTTGTATGTGTTCTTCCCGGGGACGGGTCATGTGATGGGTGGCTGACGAATCAGGGAAGGATACGCCATGACTGATGACACCCAATCATAGAGCCGAGCGTGAGCCTCTGCGTCAGCGTTTCTAAAGTCCTCCGCTTTGACCGTCTTCACTAAACGCTCTCCGGAGATTCAAAACGCAAAACGGGGTCGTCAGCGTTTCTAAACTTCTCCGTTTTAGGTCTTCGTTTTTGCCGTTGTAGTCTGGACGGGAGGTGCAAACGTAGCAAAAGGTCTCCGTTTCTAAACGAAAACGCAGTGATGGGGCCACAGACATTCTTCAAGGTATCTTATTTTGTGTGGTTTGGAATGACACTGAAACCTTTCCAGAACATTGAGATCGTTTACAGAATGGTCAATAGACTTAACTCGTTGAGCTAAGCCGAGTGCGTGGTGGAGTTTCAAGAGGTACTTCAGCGTGAAGCTGGATTGATGGCACCCGCCTACACAACATCTCATCACTTTTTTGAGACACTTCACTCTTTCCATTTACATCCCTCTATCCTTAAGTAGTCTGTGGTGTCAAAGCGAGAGAGTGAGTGAGACTGATTTGAGGGAAAGGGCAGAAAACAGAAAAGGTTAAACAAAAGCCAACCATGCGTATTTGTTATTCCCCCAGAGTACTGACACAATACAGGAGGCACGGCCATGCTGAGAGACAATTAACGTTAGCATGAAACAGTCCAGCGGTATGGAGGGCAAGAGAACGCTGTTTTCTTGGAGTGAGCGGTGTAAATAACTTGAATTTTCAAGCTTATTAAGAACATCATGAGACCGCTTTGAGCCATGACTTTCAGAAAGTGTACTGTGTCCTTGCTTGTTTGTTTGTTTGAATGAGCTATCATGATCTCTTTTGGTAGGAATGATAGTTGAAATCATTGCCATTTAGAGATCTGCATGGGCCATTGAGAAGCTTGTTTTAACTTTACCCAAAGACATGCTATGAAATTATGATGATAATCAAATAAAACTAAAGATATCAAAGAAGACCTGCAGCCTATTAGTCTGCCCACACAGAGCAAAACAAAACGGCAGAATAATAAACGGAGCAAATCCAATAGGGTCCTCACACCATCGGTGCTCAGGCCCTAATAATAATAATAACTTTAAGTATTTGTTTGTCTTATTTTCCAGTAAAAATTTCTAAACATTCTTAAAAATTTATAAATTTTCCTTAGATGCAAAAATGTGTATAAGACATTTTTTCAAAGAGCATAACTTGAATTCAGTTTGCTGTTCAATTTGCAATGCAATCATGAAACTACTGCATGTTAGTGAGGTTTATACTTAATAATAATACAAAAATTAGTTGCAAGTATATTTATTTTTAATGATGTTTAGACATGTTCACTGGAAAACAAGGAAATATTTATACTTTTTTTCAGCGTTTTAATTTTCAATGAATGAATGAATGAACGAACGCATAAATGCATGAATGAATGAATGAACAAACGAACGCATAAATGCATGAATGAATGAATGAATGAACGAACGAACGCATAAATGCATGAATGAATGAAAGAACAAACGAACGTACGAACAAACGCATAAATGCATGAATGAATGAATGAACAAACGAACGCATAAATGCATGAATGAATGAATGAATGAACGAACGAACCAACGCATAAATGCAAGAATGAATGAATGAATGAACGAACGAACCAATGAACGCATAAATGCATGAATGAATGAACAAATGAATGAACAAACACATAAATGCATGAATGAATGAATGAATGAATGAACGAACACATCAATTCATGCATGAATGAAAGAACGAACAAACGAATGCATAAATGTATGAATGAATGAATGAATGAACGAACGAACGAACGAACGCATAAATGCATGAATGAATGAATGAACAAACGAACGCATAAATGCATGAATGAATGAATGAACGTACGCATAAATGAATGAATGAACGAACGAACGCATAAATGCATGAATGAATGAATGAACAAACGAATGAACGCATAAATGCATGAATGAATGAATGAATGAACAAACGAACGCATAAATGCATGAATGAATGAATGAATGAATGAACGAACGAACGCATAAATGCATGAATGAATGAATGAATGAACGAACGAACGCATAAATGCATGAATGAATGAATGAACAAACGAACGCATAAATGCATGAATGAATGAATGAATGAACGAACCAACGCATAAATGCATGAATGAATGAACGAACGAACCAACGCATAAATGCAAGAATGAATGAATGAATGAATGAACAAACACATAAATGCATGAATGAATGAATGAATGAACGAACACATCAATTCATGCATGAATGAAAGAATGAACAAATGAACGCATAAATGCATGAATGAATGAACAAATGAATGAACAAACACATAAATGCATGAATGAATGAATGAATGAACGAACACATCAATTCATGCATGAATGAAAGAATGAACAAACGAACGCATAAATGTATGAATGAATGAATGAACGAACGAATGAACACATAAATGCATGAATGAATGAACGAACGAACGAACGATTGAACGAACGCATAAATGCATGAATGAATGAATAAACGAACGAACGCATAAATGCATGAATGAATGAATGAACGAACGAACGAACACATAAATGCATGAATGAATGAACGAACGAACGAACGAACGATTGAACGAACGCATAAATGCATGAATGAATGAATAAACGAACGAACGCATAAATGCATGAAATGGCAACTTTCCCCTAATTTTTCATAAATGCTATTATGTCTCCCAACGTGACTGTTTCTCACAATGTGACTCTTTCTTATTTTAAACTTTCTCACAATTATTTTCTTCCTTTGTTATTTACTCTCAGGCAATACAGGCCTTTCCTTCCATACATGTAATTTGTACAAAAAAGGCGTAAAAACTAAATACACATGCGTCCCACTGGGAGAGGAGCGATGGAAGAAAAGAGAGACTCTGCAATCTCTCCTGAGCAGTCAGCACACAGGCTGAACACAAGGAGGTCCTGATAGATGAGAGCCGACACATTCACATGCACTGAACACACACACACACACACACACACACACACACACGACAGGTGCCAGAGCTCCCAGCCAGACATCTGTGTGCTTGAGTCCCTAATGGAGAGATCTATTTCAGAAACATGTGCTTATGCAGACTGACTGATGAGACACCTTCTGTTAAACAGTGAAGACCAGACAGAAACTGAACAAACACTTTCAATAGCAAGACACAGTCAAGATATTTAAGGCCAAATCGTGTGACTTGAAAATGCATTTCAAGGGGTACAATTTAACAGTGTGTTAAATACTCAATCACACACTCCCCTCAGACACTGTATTCTCCAGAATTAACAAACACACATGTTCTTCTCCTCCGCCTCTTCTCTCTTATTTCTTTATAAGACCATTTCTCTTTAGCCGACTTAATTGACCCAGATCCACCCAACATCCCTCAAAATGTGCGTGCAGGAAAGAAAGAAGATTAATTTGCAAAACACATCAAATAAACTGCTGATGTAAGACTATAAACACATATTTTCTTCCATTTACTCTTGCAGTGTTTTCAAGATTCAGCTGACACTGTAAAATATGCGACTATGAATGTTGGTCATGAATGACATCCATTTAAAAAAAAAAAAAAGCAGCAGGCACTGAGAAAAATCCATAATACAAACACAATGCCATGAATAATAGCAGTAGTAAAATAAATTAATAATTCATAAACGTCTGCTGCTATTTCTCCAGTCAGTGATCCTTCAGAAATTATCCAAATATGCTGATCTGGTGCTCAAAAAACATTTATTATTATTGTTACACTTGAAAATGATTGTGCTTCTTAATATTTTTGTGGAAACAGTGATCATGTTTTTTTCTGAGATTCTTTAATGAATAGAAAGATCAGAAAAACATAATTTATTTAAATTAGGGCTGTTAAACGATTAATCGCATCCAAAATAAAAGTTTGTGTTTACATAATAAATGTGTGTGTACTGTGTATAATTATTTTATATATAAACAAACCATGGGCGTAGGTTTAGGGGGGGACGCTAGGTACTAGTCCCAATCAATATTTTAAGATGACAAAATTGTCCCCACCAATATTTAAGCGAACTGCGCTGCGTGGATCATAATCCGCGGGTCGGGCGGGCCAAGTAATAAAAACGAAATATTAAAATTAATCGAGGGTGAATGACACATAAATCATTATAATGTGTTGATTTGAATAAAGACACGGAACTCTCATCACGGTAAAACGCAATGAACAAGTGTCACTCTTTTACTTTCGTTTTCAACAGCGTAATTCTCTTCAGGGAAAACCAATCAAGGAAAACATATCAGGGCATTTAATACAGTTGTCATTTTTCAATGTAAATTATTTAATTTGATTGGTAACAGCCTAGTGTCTTATTATTCTGATTGAATGTATTGATTAAATTTAAGAGTTTGAAATGAAATTGGAGCATAGGCTACATTTAATAAAATTAGGGGGGAAATGCTCTTTATATAGGTAAAAAATATATATATTCTGATGAGTGTTTTCCAACAGTGATGTAATGAAACATTGACAATTTAAGTTTGAAGGGAGTAAAGCCTCTGTTTAGGCTATTAAGGAAATGTAAGTGCAAATGCAGTGAAGTTCACAGACCGCAAGCAGTTTGTAAATCAATATATATGTGTGTTTGCATCAGAAATACACGTCTGAATCTTGCCCTGTGCATTTCTGAATCTTGAGTGCATTTGTAAATTTTTTTTGCATTTCTGAATTGTGTGTGTATTTATGAATTTGTGAATTTTGTATGCATTTGTGAATCTTCTGTGCTTTTTAAATTTTGTGTGTGCATTTGTGAATTTTGTGCGCATTTGTGTATCCTGTGTGTGTATTTATGAATCATGTGTGCGCATATGTGAATGTAGTGTGTGCATTTATCTTTATTGAGACTCTTTTAGCTCCATATACTTTTGATACTCAATTTTTCACCAATGTATCAAACACTGTTCCACTATTACCATTTTAAAACAGTGTGCAAAAGCTCAGTAACTGAGAAAAAAAAATTCCCCCTTAAAAATCCCATACATACGGCTTCTTCACGTGATGAGCTGCACATTGCACACTTGACATACGTCTGGTGATTCAGACATGAGGAGTGGCTAATGTTCTTAAGACTGGAGCCGTTTTGGCCCTAATACCAAGCAGAATGTCAGCCATCTTAAATACTTGATCTAATATGGCAGCTTTCATGGTCGTCTGAGCAGATTAGAGAGGAAAGGTGTAGTAAGAAGCTTCTATTCTTAGCAAAACTGTACGTGACAAGTTCTCCTTCGTTTTGACCTAGTACAAACAAACATTAAAGTGAACACAGAACGAGTTTAGATTACCTTAGCTGATGTTTCAAACCAACCCAAAAACCCAGCCTCCTTGCAGAAGTTGTCCATAAGTGAGGAATTGTTGGATCCGTCTTTCTTCTGGTCACATTTATTGGCCAGAAGGACAGAAGGGATGGGATTGCCATTGGCCAGTTTCACCTTGCTGTCCAAATCGTGCTTCCATTTTGAAACCGCCTCGAACGTAGAGCCGCGGGTAATGTCAAACACAACAAACGCACCCACTGCCTCCTTATAATAAACTCTGGTCATGTTCCCAAACCGCTCTTGACCTAAACATGAGACAAAACAAAACAATAAAAGAAAAATGATTTTGAGTCATACAGATATATATATACATAAAAATTATAAAATTTATTAAATAAGGGACGATTTCATTGTTTATCAAATTAATTACAATATATAATAAAAAAATAAGATTTAAAGGTAGGGTAGGTCAGAATTGTCTAAAAAAACTTTTATTCAAATTTGTTTAAACTGTCTTTATATACCAATACATAATTAAAATGCAAGTACTCTGAAATAGAGAGTATAAAAAACTGAGTGACTCTAGTGTATTTAATCTTGAATAAACACAGCTCATTAATTCCATTCACTCACACCTAAAAACGGGTCGCACACGTGGGCGGAGCCAGTAATAGCGGCGGTAGTCATGGCGACGGAGAGTGACAGTCGCGCAAGCCAATCACTTGTTTCGTCCCGGTAGGAATTAATGAGCTGTGTTTTTTGAAGATTAAATACACTATAGTCACTCAATTTTTATACTCTCTTTTTCAAAGTACTTACATTTTAATTATGTATTGGTATATAAAGACAGTTTAAGCCAATTTGAAAAAAAAGTTCTTTAGACAATTCTTACCTACACAACCTTTAATAAACAATCATGTCTACCTCAGAGTTTTTATCTGCTACAATTCTTAAATTATCTTGAATATCTGTATGTGGGGATGGGGAGGTTCTCGGCAAATACTAATAGTGCTGGTCATAAAAGTATAATATCATCAAAAAGTTGATTTATTTCAAGAATTCAACTTAACAGGTGAAACTAATATATTATAGACTCATTACATGCAAAGTGAGATATTTCAAGCCTTTATTTGTTATAATTTTGATGATTATGGCTTACAGCTTATGAAACCCACGAAATCAAAACCCCAGAAAATGAGAATATTACATGAAATCACACAGTAATCACACAGTAATCACACAGTAATATGGTCACTGAACCAGGTTTTGGGTCTTCTGGCAGTGTGGGCCGGTGCAGATCCTGCTGGGAAATGAAGGAAGCATGAAGTGCTCTGGACATGTCCTGTAGACGCTGCGCTGACTCTGGATTTAATAAAGCACAGTGGACCAAAGTCCTCTTTTCTGAGGAGAGACACCTTTGCATCTCATTTGTAAACCGCGTCCCAGAGTCTGGAGGAAGAGAGGAGAGACACACAATCCAAGATGCTTGAAGTCCAGTGTGAAGTTCCCACAGTCGGTGATGGTTTGGGGAGCCGTGTCGTCGGCTGGAGTTGCAAAAATTGTCTCTCCTCAGAGAAGAGGACTTTGGTTCACTGTGCTTTATTAAATCCAGAGTTTTTGATTTTGTGGGTTTCATAAGCTGTAAACCATAATCATCAAAATTATAAAAAAATAAAGGCTTGAAATATCTCACTTTGCATGTAATGAGTCTATATAATATATTAGTTTCACCTGTTAAGTTGAATTCTTGTAATAAATCAACTTTTTGATGATATTCTAATTTTATGACCAGCACCTGTATATATATATATGGTTCCTTCATTTCCCAGCAGGATTTGCACCGGCCCACACTGCCAAAAGAACCAAAACCTGGTTCAGTGACCATATTACTGTGTGATTACTGTGTGATTTCATGTAATATTATCATTTTCTGGGGTTCTAAATTTTGATTTCATGGGTTTCATAAGCTATAAGCCATAATCATCAAAATTATAACAAATAAAGGCTTGAAATATCTCACTTTGCACACTGTAAAAAAAAATGTTGGTTTAACTTAAAAAAGCAAGTTGTTGCCTTAAATTTGAGTTTGTTGTAATTAAAAATGATATACAGTGAAGTATATACAGTAAAAGTTAATACAATGAAGAAGAATGGTTTAATAAACAAACTTAAAATAGTGTGTTATCTTCACACATTAGTTATCGAAGTTGATTTGACAAAAGATAAGAAGTTGTGATAAATCATGAAAATATTTTTTTACAGTGATGTAATGAGTCTATATAATATATTAGTTTAATCTGTTAAGTTGAATTCTTGAAATGAATCAACTTTTTGATGATATTCTAATTTTATGACCAGCACCTGTATATTGTATCATGTAATTATTTTTAATTCAACCAATTTAAATTCATTTAATTTCCCATCACATTCCATTCATTTTTTTTAATAATGGGAGATAATGGGAGCATGTGCACTGTAAGAAAAAATTTGCTGCGATTATTTATCACAACTTAAAATCCAACATGGTTTCAACTTTAAAAAGTATGTGTTCATGCTTGACCTAAAATATTAAGTTTAGTTAAGATGGATATTTTAAGTTGTTATAACTAATCGCAGCCACGTTTTTTGCAGTGTGGCTGCTAACCGAAGCAGGGTTATGTTAGCACTCAATGCTCCAGCCCAGAGAACATCAGTCCTGAGCAAGTCTGGACACAATCAGTTTTAGCCGTGCTGCTCTGTCTCATAGTTCATCTTGCCTGAGGAGGGATGAAGCCCGGCACAGCGCAAAGTCTTCGAAAGCTAGATGGACAGAAGAAAGGAAGAGTGGAGCGAAAGATTCGCCCAGCGGTAGTTGCTAATAACACATCAAAGAACTGACTCAGTGCACACACACACACACCCCTCATATCCCGCTCACCTAAATTCACCACACTCACTTTATCAGTACATTCACTGCCTTGATATGTAAAAACCAGGAGAATACATTAGTTTATATTCAAGCTTTAATATTCAAGTGTGCATTTTGAAATGTACAAAACACCACGGGTACAGAAGAGATTAAATGAAGAATGGAGAAAGAGGAACAGACCTTGGACCTCGAGTGGAAATGCTCACACTTGCTCACAAGGAAAAACTGAGCTTGACCTCCTTTTTTATACAACACAATGAGGCATTAAAACCACGGGGAGGCAAGCAATGGACAATTAGAGAAAGAGAAAATGACAGAAAGAGACAGTCAACATTTTATTTCAGTTCGAGTTTATTTGATTACGTTTTTTTACGATTTTATGAATTATGATATTTTGTAAAGAGTAAACCGTAGCCGTTTCAAAGCTAGATGTGTAAAAGGGGAAGGCAAATATAAGTTAGCTTCTTCCTTCTCCTTTTTTTCCTATATTTTTTTCTTTTCTTTTGAACATGCTGAGATTTTGTTCTGATTATTTTTTGTTAAAATATGTTCTGTTACTAATGATCATGTTCTGAAGAGGAAAAAGAAAATAAAAGAAAAATAAAATGTATTCATTCATTCATATTTGTATATAGTGCTGCATAACGATTAATCACAACTAATCGTTTGCAGAATAAAAGTTTTTGTTTACATCATATATGTGTGTGTACTGTGTAAAATGTATTTATAAATACACACACATGCATGTATACCGGTATATTAAAGAAAAGTTTGCATGTTTATATACGTTTTTATATTTAAATATAATTTATATTATATATAATTATAAATACTTAATATATAAATAGATTTTTTTCTTAAAATTATACATGCATGTTTGTGTATTTATATATATATATATAATTATTAGACAGTACACACACATATATATATATGATGTAAACAAAAACTTTTATTCTGCAAACGATTAGTTGCGATTAATCGTTAAGCAGCCCTAATATACATGTATATTAAACTCAATGCAGGGGAAATAAATATAACAATTCAATACAAAGATTAGCTGAAGGAAAATGAGTTGGCAATCAATTGCCTCAAATTTTTTAAGTTCTGAAATTCAAAGTTTAAGTTAGCAGAACTAGCAGATTTTTATTTTGTACTAAACATTTCAAGTTAAGAATAATTAAAATGTATGAGTGCATTAATTCATACAATTAACTTAAAACTTTCATGTAATCTCAATGTGTGAACACTTTTATTAGTATAAACTTAGTTAGCTTTAACAAGCTAATTTGCTATCATATTAGTAATAGTATAGTATGTTATACAGAAGCACTTGCTGTATGAGCGCAAAAATATAAAGGTTTTATTTGCTCTCAAATCAAGCGCATGCTCCACTTGTCACCATGATAACTATCCTAAAACCAACATTAATAGATATTCTTCTAAATTAGCATAACAAAACATTAATCACTACTAAATCTCCCACTTAACATTAATTTTACACAAAAAAACATTATATTACACTTAATTTTAGCATTTACTCTCCCTTTCGAGTGCCATCGGCAAAGCATGCTGGGAAATAGACATCCCAGCCGCTTCAGTGAAACTTAAGTTCGTCTAAATTCAAATAAATAATTTCATAAAACTCAAAACAATGAAACGGTTCAGTTTACTTACAATATCAGTTCTGTGAACTAGACGGAAAAAAGAAAGTGCTAAATACTCATAAAAGTTAATTTGACTGAACTAATTAGTTTAATTCAAGTTTGTCCAACTCAAACCAATTAATTATTTTGAGCGTTAGGGTTCACAGTGATCATAGCCTTCATAATAATATGTATGTATGTATGTGTGTGTGTCTGTCTGTCTGTCTGTCTGTCTGTCTGTCTGTCTGTCTGTCTGTCTGTCTGTCTGTCTGTCTGTCTGTCTGTCTGTCTGTCTGTCTGTCTGTCTGGTTTACAGCTGCATTCACAGTCCTACGCGTCAGCATTAGTCCAAGACATCTGCCATTTTAGCAAGCCCAATATTAAAAATGAACGGGTGCCTTAAATCTAATCCTTCGAAAATGCCATCAAACTGATTTTAAGACAATTTAAGACATCTAAGGTCTACATTAACAGTAGGCTAAGTAAAAAAAAAAAAAAAAAAAAATCACAAATGAGACGTGAACACCTAAATCAAGCCACCTAGACAGGCAGACCCCTCAGAATCAAATCAGTGGCTTGACAATGTGCTGTTCCGCATATGAATAAAAAGCCTTCTTCATGTGTCGAGAACAGTCTAGTGTAATGCCGCAGTTACGCCCGAGCCCGAAGCACTCTCTCAGATCAGAGTTCAGGCAGAGGAAGACTGTGCTCACGGGCCGTCTGTAATGCCTGACATGGCTTTGTTCTTCACTCTCTCTCTCTTTGTTCCGAGTGTGAGGGAAGCGCAACGAGGCATCCGTGTGCATGTGTGATATAAGAGAGATCGTTGATTCACATATTTCGCCATTCGCCTCTATACCAAGAGGCTGAAGGATATTGAAATTTCTGTTTACAAATAGCAATGAGTATGTTTAATATTCTACTATAATTTTTTTGGGGGAGCAATAATAGTTTTTCCCGAATACGGCTGATCATCTCAACCTGTAATGAACGGTTATTCAGATTTTTTTTTTTTGTGCCGTTTTTGTTATTTTTTTAAATGTTCAATAAATAAGCAAGAAGTTAATATTGAGTAACTTAGATGTACTTACAACTTACAGACACAACTCCCAGTTGCTTTTTATTTTTGCTCCGCCAAAGAAAGTAGCTCAAGCTCAATTAAATGACGCATATCTCGGAGCAACAGTGATGTTTCATTCCTGAATGTTGTTGAATGAGTATCTGAAGTAAACTGACAGTTTATTTGCTTGTTTGTTTATTTATTTATTTATTACAATGATTAGTTCTAATAAACTGAAAATGAATTCTATAATTAAGTTATTAGTAAGTCTGACCGAATTAAAAAATAGTCTGCATAAATTCGGTGTTAATTTGACAGATTTTAGCAGTAAATTCACTTTACCGTGACTCAACAATCAATGTTTAACTGTCAATTGACCTTTCGCAGGGAGTTTGATTGACAGGTGATCTGACCAATCATACTTCACCATCTGCCATTTTGTCCGACAAAGCGGTCAGGAGAGTTAGTAGATTAACATGGGAGGATTTGAGCTTGAGAAGCGGAGTGTACTGACGTCTTTCCGCGGTTAAAACAACATTCCTTCTGATGTTCATTCATGTTTATTTGATGCTATAAATGAACTAGAAGGAAGAGATGATCGGTTCACAAGCGGCTTTAACTGAGGCGACAGCGATCTGTCACACACATTAAAGAGACACAAAACGCTATTTATTGTTTACATTTCTTTTTTAAAATGACCAAATTTGAAAGGTGAGACTTTGTTTAATATGTTTAATATCAAAAGTAACTGAAAGGTAAGCTGGTCTGTGTCTGTCAGTGTGTTGTCAGTGTCTCTCTGCTCCGCGATGTGTTTTTCACTGCGTGAGAACATGGTGTGTGTGAGAGCGGCGTAGCTTGTCGGACATAGCGACAGTAACTAAGGGGGGCGGGGCTTTGCGAACGGTCAAATGTGCATTTTCTTTGTGGCAAAAAAATAGTCTGCATAAATTCAGTGTTAATTTGACAGATTTTATGGTTACTTATAGCAGTAAATTCACTTTACCGCGACTCAAAAAATCTATGTTTTACTGTCAATTGTGCATTTTTTGTGGCAAAAATATGTAACATTAAAATTGTTTACTGCTTTTGATATTCAGTAATAGTATCTCCTGCTATTAAATGGATTAAATCAAGGCCTTCAAAATGTTCACAGGGGATCGTATGGGCCAAACGGACTGGAATTTTTCCAAGGCCAAATGTTAGTCCCAAGTTCTCCCAACAGTCCAACCCCGCTCTCCAGCATTGCATTCAATGCTGTACCATATGGACTTTCAGATGTCTATATTTGGTTTCCAGTGATCAGCATTAAAACATGGAGCACATTCCACCCCCCCACAGTCTCAGTTGAGTTTCATTATCTTCGCTTGTTCAGCTACGCACTTCACACGTCAAAAGCTTCACAGGTCTCTCGGCAGCTAATTGCTCTTGATTGCTGGACTAAATTTAGACCATTTAACCTCAGGTGAACACACGGGAGGGCTGACACATAAGAAGACAGAACCCAATTTTTGGCTCCCAGTCCATTTTAGGCACACAGCCCTAAAAATCTTATTAAAAAAACTCTAAAAAAAACTAAAAAAACTGATGAATTGAAGATACCGAGTATCCAGAGACCAAACGAACTCATGAACGCATTTGGTGTTGGGCAAGCTGTCACAGAGCAAGTCAAGAAAGAACCTAAATGGCATGAGAAGGGCCAGAATCATTCTCTTATGCTCAATACTTTATGCCACAATGTGCTGTGCATGCATGTGTACTGGCATTTTCTCAGAATTATTAGTTGCGCTATTATTATAGCAAAACAGAAGACCAGTGAAGTTTGACCGAGCAAGCGGACGATACCTGGAGTGCTTCACAGAGTCGGCTATTATCGAGAGAGAAAAGGAGAACTGCTGCGAGAATAGTGTGAAAGCGAAGGCTTAGTATTGAAAAGAAAAAGTCCAAATGGAGTAGTAAGCTCTTGTATTAACTGAGAAAAAGCCACAGTGTGATGTAATAGTTTCACAATGAAAGGTGCTTTCACTGGTCCATGGCTCCCTGAGGGGTGTGTAAAATTACAGTAAAATGAGGAAGCCGAGAAAAACATTTTCTGAGTTCATCTAGGTTGTGCAAATCAAAGAAATGCTCTTTTTCTTTGATTATGAAAACAATTTATTGGCAAGTTATGCTTTTACTTTCTGTAATAAACCCGATCTGAGGACAAACCATCCAATTGGATTTTGGAGAAACCGTGGAGAAAATAATAATTTGATCCCCTGCTGATTTTGTAAGTTTGCCCACTAACAAAGAAAAGAAGGGTCAATAATTTTATGCTAGGTTTAGGCCCCGTTTACACGAGAACGCTCGCGGGTGAAAACGTAAAAATATTTTATCGGATGTGCCTTTCGTTTACACGGCGACTGCGTTTTTGGGGCTTAAAAACGCAAAAAAGTGAAACCCCCCTCCAGAGTGGAAATCTTAAAAACGCTCCACCGTCGCGTTCCCGTCTAAAGGGTAAAAACGCAAAAGTCTGCTAGACAGTGAAGGCGTCGCGTACGCGTTTACGTCACAGGCATGCGCCAGTACAGGAAAATAACAAAACATTATCAAACGAAAATATATTATTAATTTCATTGACAAAAAAAAAAAAAAATAATGTAATTTTTGAGCGACACGTGAAGAGCAGCGAGGGTTAAAGCAGCAGCTTTACCGTATTAAACATTAAAAACTGTGTCAGCGTCTCTTTCACTTTCAGTGCTCCACATCGCCACCTAGCCGTCTGGAGTGCACACTACATCCAATCTCACACACTTTTGCGTCACCATATGCACACAGATTTCCCCCCGTAACGCTCGTCTAAACGCAGAATAAAAAGTGATAACGCAACGCCACTGTTAAAATTAATGATAGACCCTTAATTTCTTTGTAAGTGGGCAAATTTACAAAATCATCACGGGATCAAATAATTACTTTCTCCACTGTATATATTTGGATAAAAGAAAAAGGATTTTATAAAAAGCAGGGTTTATTTTCAATGTCCGAATTAATTCCAGACCATGTTAAAATAATATTCAATACATTTTTACCATCTTATTAGCCTGGAAATCCAGACCTTAATCTGAAAGATTAATGGTCTGGCGTCGACTAATGAAAATCGGCCAGCTCGAGGGGCGGCACCAACCATGCATTTGAAAATCTCACAGCACGCAATTGGCTAACGCTACGACCAATCACAACAATATACGGGGTGACGGAAAGGAACGATTCGAGTGCCGTCTTCTGTTCCTCTTTTAGAGAAAAAGGCAAGTCTAAATCTTTCATCCAACGCCGTTTCAAACAACTGCTGGTTGACATGGCGTGGTATGTAGGACAACCACAAAAGATTTTGTTCTTTAATGAAAGGCCATTTTTGACAGTGATGGTGACTTCTTATTTTTTATTATTCTTTTCGCGCTGCTGATCAATAATATGCACTCCAAACTGTTCATGCAGGGAATAGGACTCGGGAATGACATGTCAATAATTGTGCAGTGGGAGACCTTATTCTCTCCCCTGGAGAAGCAATGTCAAGAATCAATCTCCATTTATCAACAATCAATGGTCTTGTCTGTACAACTCACAAAAAGAATCGATGGGACGTCGACCCGCCTGTAGCATGCGTAAATATAGCACAACACAAACTGACAGTTTCTCACCAGCAAAAAGGGACCCGAGGTAAACAAAAGCTTTGACTGCATGACAGCAATAGAGACAGGCCGATCAACATTTTGAGAGGTCAATAGCGGCTAATGATTTGCAATAAATATGATTAGCAATGAACTGTTTTGACAACACTGAGTGAGTCTTAATGATAGTGAAGGTTTATTCTGATTGATGTCTCTGCTACTTTCTTTTTAAAACCACAACAAGTAGCACTAGCTTTATGAAATACACAACATCCGTCAAAATTAGGTGTCATTGCATTACATATTTGGAAGAGAAATTCAATCTATAGGCAACTTATCTTAACTTTAGGAAACTGCTTACAATATAGTGGGTCAAAAAAATAAGAATGTGCCAAGTTTTCATGTTGATTTCACATGTTTAAAAAAAAAAAAAAAAAGTTTCAATAATTGAATACACAATGATTGAAAGTGTAACCATAAAGTAAACTTTTTTTTTAAAGTTCTTGAATATATTTTTTTTCAAGGTTAACATTTTAGAAATTCAGAAATTAAAAACATGCCCATATTAAAGTAACTGCATGAATTATGTCATTGACCCACATCTTCGTACTGTTACTATATGTACATTTTAAAGTACAATATTATCAACAAATGTGTGTATTTCTAAATATGATTCTGAATTGAAGATCACTTAAAAGCTTGAGACAGTGAGAGAAAAGAGAGGACGGTGGCATAAGGAGACAGGGATACTCGCTGTCCATAGCCATGGAAACCTGAAGTTTCTCCTGCATGGCCTTTATCAAGATAACAATCTTGTGGGTGTGTTGCTATGGCAACAATCCAAGCCAGACGAGCCAGCTGCATATCTTTTTTTCTCTGTGGAACAACAACACACTTCAGACGCTTTGGGCCGTCATTACATACCCAACCAACAGTAGCGCTAATGACCAGAGACAGAGGCTTCACTGCACTGGGGCAAAGGCGATCTGCAATCAACACCCCAAAGACCAGCCGATACTGACAGCGAGCAATGTAACTGTGTTCAAACTAATCCGAGCTATTTAGAAAAGCTTGAGTATTATGGATGGATGGACGGGTGGATGGATGGACGGATGGATGGATGGATGGATGGGTGGGTGGGTTGATGGGTGGATGGGTGGGTTGATGGGTGGATGGGTGGGTGGATGGATGGATGGGTGGGTGGATGGATGGATGGTGGATGGATGGATGGATGGATGGATGGATGGATGGATGGATGGATGGATGGATGGACGGATGGATGGATGGATGGGTGGGTGGGTTGATGGGTGGATGGGTGGGTTGATGGGTGGATGGGTGGGTGGATGGATGGTGGATGAGTGGGTGGGTTGATGGGTGGATGGGTGGGTTGATGGGTGGATGGGTGGGTGGATGGATGTGTGAGTTAACGGGTGGATGGATGGATGGATGATGGATGGATGGATGGATGGATGGATGGGTGGGTTAACGGATGGATTGATGGATGAATGGATGGATGTGTGGGTTAACGGATGGATGGATGGATGGATGGATGATGGATGGATGGATGGATGGATGGATGGGTGGGTTAACGGATGGATGGATGGATGGATGGATGGGTGGATGGATGGGTGGATGGATGGATGTGTGGGTTAACGGATGGATGGATGGATGGATGGATGGATGGATGGATGGATGGATGGTGGATAGATGGTGGATGGATGGGTGGATGGATGGATGTGTGGGTTAACGGATGGATGGATGGATGGATGGATGGATGGATGGATGGATGGATGGGTGGATGGGTGGATGGGTGGATGGATGGATGTGTGGATGTGTGGGGTGGTGGATTAATGGATGGATGGATGGATGGGTGGATGGGTGGGGTGGTGGATTAATGGATGGATGGATGGATGGATGGTGGATGGGTGGATGGATGGATGGATGGATGGATGGATGGATGGGTGGATGGATGGATGGATGGATGGATGGATGGATGGGTGGATGGGTGGGGTGGTGGATTAATGGATGGATGGATGGATGGATGGATGGATGGATGGTGGATGGGTGGATGGATGGATGAGTTGGTGGATGGATGTGTGGGTTAACGGATGGATGGATGTATGGATGTATGGATGTATGGATGGATGGATGGATGGATGGATGGATGGATGGATGGATGGATGGATGGATGGATGGATGGATGGGTGGGGTGGTGGATTAATGGATGGATGGATGGATGGATGGATGGTGGATGGATGTGTGGGTTAACGGATGGATGGATGTATGGATGTATGGATGTATGGATGGGTGGATGGATGGATGGATGGATGGATGAGTTGGTGGATGGATGTGTGGGTTAACGGATGGATGGATGGATGGATGGATGGATGGATGGGTGGGTGAGTTGGTGGATGGATGTGTGAGTGGATGGATGGATGGATGGATGGATGGATGGATGGATGGATGGATGGATGGATGGATGGATGGATGGATGGATGGATGGATGGATGGAGAACTTGTTCAATGTCAGTCAGACATGAATTAATGAAACACAACATGTCATCCCAATCCCTGGCACAAGGTTGAGACTTTTCTTTAAAACTACTTGTCTGCAATAAGCATGTCCCTTTCAGACAACCTCAGTGGAGCTCTGCTATTCTGGGCCAAGGTAGGCGGGTGAGCCCCTGGCTTCAGTCAGGGTCCGACACATGTGTATTTGCAGAAGGCCTTGATTACAGTCATCCAATTCAGGGTCATTATCGTAATCGCTACTCGGTGTGGGAATGGAAAAGCAGCGTACTTGATTAGTACCACTGAGCTACCAATTATGTGCATGATTAACAGGGTAAATTAGCAGTGTACAAGTAAATGCGTAAATGGGACAGACTTTGATCAACTTTATCCAGGATGATACAGGTCTGGACTGGCTTCGGGAACTGGGCCAGGATATCACAGTGAACAATCAAACGCCTGTGTTTTTAATCCCACATCCATGTGCGCCACAGAGTACCGTATATATTCCAGCTGTTCTCCAGACACATTCAAACATGCACCCACATACAGAGTGAAAGAATGCAACCTGTGTAATTCACACATCACTGACGTTGTCCTTGCAGCTCACTGTGACAACCATGGCAGCACTGAGAGAATACAAGGCTGAGTGAGAAAGCAATGAAGGGAGATGGGAACATAAAATCTGTTTTGAAGGAACACTGGGGTCTAAATGAAGGACCATCGACAGAATATGAAACTGCCACTCAATCCCAAAAAAAACAGCTTTTAAAGGCTAAAACCAAAATTTGGATGGAGACACTGTTTATTTGCTATAAATATATTTTTTATTTAACATACAATATTCCTGTTCTTCCTGTAAAAGAACTTGTGTTGTTACCTAATAATTTAAAAAAGCCTTGGTTCACACAACGTGTTTTTCCGCTCCTACTTTACCATTGTTTTTCTATGTAAACACGCGCTAGACGGACGTGTATAACCGCTGCGCTTGCATCTTTTGCAGCGTCTCGCGCATGTCACGGCATTCTAGAAACACAGCACTCAAGTTAAAATAAAAAAAACGCATCCACAGACCTTGCTTATGAAGTTTTCCTTTGAGTTTTTCGCTTACAGGCAACACCATTTATCAAAACGATTCCCATTCACACGTATCCGCGTAAACGACTAAAAACACTGTATTCTGCTGCCAGGCCAGTAGATGGCGATGTAACACAGACTGAACACGCTATACGCATCTGCATGATCTCATAGTCTTCAGACATACAGGTTTTTGTTGTTTACACAGAGACCGCTTTCAAAACTTTGTGTTTTCAGGCACCCAAAAAGCCCTAGGGGCTGTTTACACAACACCGCTTTCAACTAAAAACGTTAAAGTTTTTATGTGTTTTGGCCATTCGTTTCATAGACCGTGTATAAGATGGACACAGCGACCCCATAGATATCAACGGAGAAAAGTGAAGCCCATTAGAAGCACTTCCTGATCGCCAGGCGAACTGCGCAGACTCAAACTGAGCTTGACGACGTGAGCCTGTCTGACAGCTGTCAATCTTCTAGTAGCTGTGCCGAGAGAAATCTGAATCATTCCCTTCCGGATCTCGATCCCGGTTTGTTTAGGCCAGGGGTCGGCCCCTGGTTTAGGCCCTACTTGACATCAGTGTTTTGGGTGCGGTTCATCATCATCGTCATCGCCTGGCAGCAGAATACAGCGTTTTTATCCATGTGAATGGGGATCGTTTGTCAATGGTGTTGTCTGTACACAAAGGACAGTTTTCCTTATAACTCAAAGAAAAACTTCTCAGTTTTAAGCATATCGTTGTCATGCAAACGTACCCTAAATTGACATTCAGTTTACATCAAATCAATGTCATGGATTGGTTTTGACGTCTATTTGATTTGCATATTTGACCTGCTTTTTGACGTTGATTTTTTACATCAATTTGATGTCTTTTCAACATCAATTGCACACCACAGGCATGCAATAAAGTAGTCTGTTCCAATATAACTGATACAACTAAACGCATAACACATAATCTTCTCAATGTCTCAGGTGTAACCAAGATCAGATATTTTGGCTCTGCATTGTGTGTCCCAGTAACTCACATTCATGACCTATTAAAGAAATGTTGGTACAAAGAGCACCTCAGAACATCAGAGATATATTATTTTAACAAAAGTTCAACACTTAACTATCTGAAAATACATGTCTCACGCCAGAGCGCAGAGGTTAAGGTGCATAAAGTTGTTTATGCTCGTCTCGTTATATGTAGACTTATAGACATAAATGCACATAAACCATCCCAGCCGAACAAATCCTCACGATTGGATTTCACAGGATCCTGGCGCACATGACACTGAAATTAAATTGAAAACTGCAGTTGTCCATTTGTTTGCTGTGGACAGTTGGTACAGTATATTGAATTAAACATGCCTCCATGGTCCTATTGTGCTGGAGGAATACTGCAGTGGAAAGGCATAATCTGTCTTTGGGGAAATATAGATATTGCAGTGTGGGTCTTCCTCTAATATGAAGAGAGGGAGTGTGAACAGATTACAGACGGCTCACCTTCCAGCTCTCGAACGTCTCAGGAGCACTTTAGTGTGAAAGTGCTGAGTCATTCTGAAGCATAGAAATTAACCCTGTAAAGCCTGAATTTCCAAGGCCTCTAAATTAGCCGAACTCTAAACTTTGCTGAAAAACCTGTTGTGCACAATCTCCAACATTACTTCCACCATTATTCCATTATTAATATGTCAACATGAACATTTACTGGATTGAAGCAGATTAAGAGCTAACGGGGAGCTCCATATTCTCACTATATCATATTTTATAGACCATAAAAGGTCTATAAAACATATGCAAACTGCATATGAAAGGTTCAATAAACTTCAAAAACTTAGATTTTTCTGACTATTATTTAATGTCAGGCTTTATTTTTTATTATTATTATTTTTTTATCTCCATTAGCTGCACACGAGCAGCTACTCTTCCTGGAGTCGATAACATACCGCTTACAAGACTTTTACACCAATATTCAATGCATTACATTTTGCAAAACAAAACACTAATGCAATTAAAAACGCACACATACCTACATACTAATCCCAACACACACTCATATACACCAGACCTAGTTTACTCATAATCTTCTGTTACAATAATACAATTTGGTCATAATACTGTAAGCAAGAATTTATAGTGGAATAACAATTTACCATTTGCAATACATTTAATTTATGATCAAATGCCTTTTTAAAAGGACTTTAAACTGATCTGTGCATTAACAATGTCTCTGGGCTTTACAGGGTTAAATTCTCAGCATTGTATCATAAGTGGGAAAATGTATTGTAGAATACTAGAACATATAATCAGAGAACAACAGAATAGCCTATTATGGATATCACAGACTTGCAGATGTGTGTAACGTTATTTTTATTTTTTATAAACAAATCAAGTAGCTACACTATTCTATATGTTCATGTAGATGCTTATTTCTCAATAAATTACTCTTAACTGCAAATTGTCACAGTATTATTTTGTCACATTATAAGAGTAACATTTAATTTAATTTAAAAATAATTACCAGCACTGCATAAAACAAGTAAAATTTATTTAAAATATCAAGTAGTTTTACTTAATTATATTAACTACATCAGATTTGTAAGTAAAAATTACTCAATATAATTTAACAGGCCAAGTTATATGTACTTATTCACTTTGTTAATTTTACTCGGCTTAGTTAAATAGATTTACTTAATTTCCTTGAAAAATATTAGTGCAAAAACTTGCCAAATAAAAATTGAGTAAATTCTACAAGTTGTTTTTCTCAGTGTAGTCCACTATTCTCCCTCTGTTATCTGTCATGTCAAGAAAGAAAGAAAGAAAGAAAGAAAGAAAGAAAGAAAGAAAGAAAGAAAGAAAGAAAGAAAGAAAGAAAGAAAGAAAGAAAGAAAGAAAGAAAGAAAGAAAGAAAGAAAGAAAGAAAGAAAGAAAGAAAGAAAGAAAGAAAGAATATTTTATGACTTGCTTGCATTCCATAACGTCACGTCAAGGTTTCGGCGGTTGATCCGTGATTTCACTTCCCTTTTCAGCGAGCATATGTTAGGCTACACAACACTGGTGGCCCGACTGTGGGACTTTTGCTTTGCCACATAATCAACATATAAGATAATAACATAATAATGAAGTCACGGCTCCTTCTCAACATTTGTAGGCACGTTCCTGTCCGGATCATGTGGTAGGCAGCTTGGTAGTTTTGGAGACACATAAATGTCATGAAGCACATCGCTCCCCTCCCGTCTCTCTAGTCACACAACATGACCTACATTGCGTTAGTAATTATGTTCGCTACTCAAACGTGTTCACTGTAAGCTAGAGCTCGCACTTATCCTGGGCTTTCGGAAACTTTATTTTGCCAGAGGTCATACAATGTTTCACTTACAGTAAGCGTTGTTGGGATGCGCATTGTACCCGTGACCATGTAGGATCAGTGTCTCTCAAGCGATAAACGAATCGTTTCGAGTCGGATCTTTTCAATGATAGGCTACAATGTACTTTATGCACAGCTTCACTACTTCCTGAACTTTAGCCAGCTCCTTTGTTTCCTGTCTGCCATTATTGGACAAACTGATTAATCCAGGTGTGTCTGATTATTGTTGTTGGTCAGGCACACCTGGATTAATCAGTTTGTCCAATAATGGCAGACAGGAAACAAAGGAGCTGGCTAAAGTTCAGGAAGTAGTGCAGCTGTGCATAAAGTCCATTGAACCGGTTCACATAACGAAACTTGAACGGAAAACATCGAACACGGACGACCTAGTAATAATTCGAGAAACCGACGTCCGACGAGTGTGTATTTGGAGTAAAACTGATTGTCAGTTGTATCAATACGCGTCGAAAAGAAAGGTTTAATTGAACTCATTCAACCGAGGCATGTAAACCGTTGAGTTTAATGTAGGATGCGAATTATTTAGGTTAAATCAGGAGACATGAAATTGCACAAGTATCCTTTAAATAAAACGTTTTAAAATGAAAATAAAAATGTTATTAGCAAACTGTGATGTTGACTTTATTATTAGGCTACTTGTAATTTATCAGTTTCATTGGAACAGACTAGTTATTGCATGCATGTGAAGTGCAATTGATGTCAAAAGCAGGTTAAATATGCAAATCAAATTGACGTCAAAACCAATCCATGACATTGATTTGATGTAAGCTGAAAGTCAGACATATTGAACTGCATACCAATTTCAGTGTGGGCGTTAACTTTCTCTTTTCACCTAATTACCACTGCACTGTAAAAAAAATTATTTTCATGATTTATTATCACAACTTTTTGTCTTTTGTCAAATCAACTTCGATAACTAATGTGTGAAGATAACACTATTTTGAGTTTCTGTTTATGAAACCATTTTTCTTTATTGTATTAACTCAACGAACTCAAAATTTTAAGGCAACAAGGTATAACTTGCTTTTTTAAGTTAAACCAACTTTTTTACAGTGTGTGTGTGTGTGTGTGTGTGTGTGTGTGTGTGTGTGTGTGTGTGTGTGTGTGTGTGTGTGTGTGTGTGAGATTCATGAGGACTCAAATTTGTTTAATGACAAGTCTATTACAACTTAAACGTGGTTTATGAGGACATTTCATGAGTCCTCGTAATTCAAATAGCTTAAAAACATAAACAATGTTTTAATAAAAATGGATAGGGGCAATGTAAGGGGACCGAATATACAGTTTGTACAGTATAAAAACTATTATCATAACCGTCCTCATAATGTAGTTGCACCGACGTGTGTGTGTGTGTGTGTGTGTGTGTGTCAGATTACCACATTGAATAATTTGTTTGCATCATGGTGAATAATTTTAAGGTCAGTTGACTTGGAATGTCCAAAATTATATGCAGTATCTTGGTCAAGTCTTGACTAACTTTTGACGTCAAATTGATGCCCGCTGGGAGTGCGCATGAGTGGACCACGCGATGACGCAATTATGCCTACGTCATACTGTCATTAAAAGTTCAGTCTGTGTGTAAGATTACGATTATTTTAAACGAACGATTCAACAGATCTGAATATCGGAATGGAGTCGGGCTTTCCATCTTTAGTCACTCAAGCTCAGCATTACAGGCTTTTTTAATGTCGAGACAAATAGGCTAAACCTAATATTATAAGGGTGGTCATATACAAAACACTCTGGTGGTTTAAATAAAAAGTTAGTTTAAGACATTTCCGTTTAAAAGTCTTCCATACCTGCGATGTCCCACAGCTGTAGCCGCACTAGTGTTTTGCTGTCCCAGTGGAGGACTTTGAGAGCGAAATCCACGCCTATGGTCGCTCTGTAGTGTTGCGAGAAGAGTTGATGCACGTATCGCTTGATGATGCTCGTCTTGCCCACACCAAGTTCCCCGATCACCAGCACTTTAAACAAGTACTCCTTACACTCCGACACAGATCCGCCTGCCATGCTGCCAAATGTCAGTTATGAGAGAGAGGAAAGTTTGGGCAACTTTGAACAACCACTTCCCCTCTCTACTCCCTCGGACAGTTTGGAGAAGTGCTTTGGGTTCGGAGACTAAGGAAAGTATTCAAACAGAAAGCACTATGGCACACACTCCCTCTCCTCCCACCGGACAACCACCTGATAAGTCATAGGACCCGGAAATATCACGCCTCGATTGGATTGCTTTGCTTTTCATCCGCTTGGGCTTTAGGGTGAGGGTCAAAGAAATAAAGAGCACGCACACACTCATGTGCTGCAGTCAGGTGAGTCGTGGAAGCTGAATAAAAGTTGGATTTTAACGTGCAGTTCTCATCTTTGACTGCAAAGATTTCGTAACATCACATATTTGGTGTGATCAAAAGCAGACAGGAATGAGGAACAATACGATTAAATAAAAACCTGATGTTCCATTTAGACTGCATTAAATACACAGCATTTGTGGTAATGTGGGGTTAGAAAATGTGCCTTATGAAATAAAGAACACATTAAAAACCAATTTCAGAGCAAAGATAATAAACGATTAATCGCGATTAATCGAATCCAAAATAAAAGTTTGTGTTTACATAATATATGTGTGTATTGTGTATAATTATTTTGTGTGTATATATATATATATATACATATATATATATATATAAACACACATGCATGTATATATTTGAGAAATATTTGCATTTATATACTGCATATATATTTTTATATGATTTATATTATATATAAATAGAAATATTTTATATATAAAAAACTAATTTTTCTTAAATATATACATGCATGTGTGTGTATTTATATATACAAAATAATTATACACAATACACACACGTATATTATGTAAACACACTTTTATTTTGGATTCGATTAATCACGATTAATCGTTTACAGCCCTACGAATGTCATAACTAAATGGATACTAAACTGATCCTCAATTCTTAATAGTGTATTAAAATAACCACTTGTTTTTGCAATACATAAAACAAAGTGTATTTCGTTCTGAATCCATACAAGCACCAAGCACTGTCTTACACTGAAAAGGTGGTGAATAAACTAAAGACAGCATTAGATATAAAATATTTATTTTACAGCATGATTTGTCCTGGCAAAAAAAGAGCATTTCCCTCATTTAACCATGTAAACAGGTGATCTGTCAATTACATTGAGCAAATTATTCTGTTCCAAACAACTTACACTAAAAGACCTAATATTACAATCCATTTTAACATTTACAATATGTAAGATATTCAAGAATATTGTTCTTTTGAGAGTTGCATCCTAATAGTCCTGTTAAACTTAAAGCGTTACAGTCGCAAATTCATGTGATAATCCTACGCAAAATTGGCAGTAAATGCTACAAGTTACCACTAGAAGCAACTACTCATCGATACAATTAAAAAATGGAACATTTAAAAGTTTGTAAAAGTTGCTGAAAAGTTACTCCAGCTTCAGTGCCACCGTATACGTCCCTTTATCACAAAGAGCAAAGTTATAAGACATAGTTTTTAAAACTTACAAATATCTCACATTCTAATCATAGAAACATATAGCAGAAATACAAAGACACCATCTGTGTGGAAAACAATAGATGGCAGAACAGTATACAAATGTTTGAAAACATTGCTCCCGTTTTCAAGGATGAGTTCACACATGACACAGTTTCTTTTATTTACCTTGGCTCCACATTTAAGCTAAATAGTATTCTATACCTAACATTACAATCAGCTTTCTTGCCTTTGACTCTATAGCAAAAGCACTGTAACTTACATTTGGGAGCCACAAGGAAAGTGGAAAATACCTTAGCTGGGAAACAACATGTTTACTCATCCAGTCAACCGATTGATGGTTATTGTGCACACATGGTTTCATTGTTTCTCTCTGACTTGTCCACAGTTACTAAAAACTGCTTAAAAATGGAAATCAGATACTAAAAGCACACAGCAGCCGGACACTAGATGTGTGGTTTACATGTGTTGTACTTATGCCTCAGTGCGGTCTACATCCACAAACCCTCATTTTCCGTCATGTAAGTAAACTTTTAAATCAGAACCAAGTCCAGCTACATTGTTCAAAAGCACAAAATCCCAGAAAGTGTGTCTCATCCTGCTAAGAGTGTAATAGTAAAGCAGCAAGCTGGCATTATCACTCCTGGATGTCATTTACCAGCGGATTACGGGCACAGCAACACAATAATATTTGGCACTCCAAACTCTCTGCAGCATTTTGGAAAACGGATGCTGAGAAAAATATTCCCAACAGGATGTCCCACTTGTTCATTTTATGGTCCTTCTTGCTTTTTTCCGAAACATTTTGACAAAGACTTGCGAAGATAGCCGAGTAAGCAAGCGAAATTATATCCTGCAGAGATCGATTAATAAACAGCGGCGTCCTGAGCGTGTGCTTTTACAGTGTAAAAGAGCTCTGTTTTGGGGTGTAGTTCATATTTAGGGCAAAGGGAGGGTTGTTGTCGGAGCCGGGGGATCCGGGAATGGACCCCCCGGACCGAAGCGAATCCCTGAAGGGGGAAGGTGGAGTGAGCAGAGTCAGCTTACTCTGTGCCAACTCTTCCTCCACACCGTCCTCCTCCTCCTCCTCTTGTGTGGCACTCTCACACAGAAACCCCTGAATGAGGTCAAGAGCTTCCATTTCAGAACCTTCCACAGGGAACGCCCCCCCCTGCAAGGGAAGAGGCAGCTGATTGGTGGACAATTTATAGGCGATGGGGCTTGACTTGTTGCCCGTGCCAATTACAAATTGTTCAAAATTAGGAACGGTAGAGCTCAGAGTGTCCACCGGCCCCCCTTGAGGACAATCAGTGCTGTGGTCTATTAAATTAGGGGGGTGATAGGAAGGTGGTGCCACTCCCTCCGGGGTCGTGGGATGTTGCCCCTCGTTGAGATCGTAGAGTTCCTTGTCTTCGGGGTGAGAGCCGTTGGGGGCTGTGTTGGGACCAGCATCATATTCAGGTTGTGAGGCGTTAGTTAGGGGTCGTATGACCGCCATCTGACTCTGGCCGACCGCTTGCCTCCTCACATGCACAGACAGTCTGTGGAACACACTCGACCCCCTCCCCTGGGGTCTGGCACCTGATTCAGACCATGACACAGACTTTCCATTAGGACTATGAATGAAACAGAGACCCAATGTTATTCCCATGGAGAAACACCAGAATGCGACACAGAGACAGAGAAATATGATCATTATGCATGTCATCATTCAGACAATTATCAGCCATAAAACTCATGATTAGGGTTAGCACACGATGCGTTACTCAACATTGTTAATTCATGACAGAGACCTCCCTCAAACATGCTAATTGCGTTTGCTCATAATGACCTGCTTGCAGAGCATTATGAAAGCCACGATAACTCATTCTCTGCCATCCCTTCACTGCACTGCTCCGCTTAAACTGAACGGCATGCAGTATGAATAGGGGCTTCATGGAAATCCCCTCAGTTTCAGATCAACGTGGCATTCGCTGTCCGCACTTAGTGTAATTAAGTTAACCGGACAGAGAGGCCTCAGAGCTGAAAGCTGCATCAGAATCAAGGGGTGTTCACACTGACAGCGATTTGCAGCCGCTCATTTTTCAATGAGAGTGCATAGACTCTGGTGATGCGATGTGGGTGTGTACAGTCAATTTAGAGAAACGTTTAAGTCAATGCAAATGAGCGGCGACTCAATGCAGTTACCAGCGACTACCAATGGAAGGAAAGATACAAACATTATTTGTGCAAATGAGCATCGACTCAATGTGGCGATAACCAAGTGATGCGTCAACATTAAGAAAAAATTGTTTATGCAAATAACTTATAAGCAGCAACTCAACAAGATTCCTTGTGAAAATAAAATTACTTATTTCTAGAGATGTTCCGATTCCGATACTAGTATCAGAAATGCCGCCGATACCAATAAAAATTCTGGCATCGGTATCGGCGAGTACTTGTACCCATGTACCGATCCGATACCATTTTCATAAACAATTACAATACCTAGTTATTGCATGCTAGCTTTGCTTAACGCTGCAAATCGGAGATCAAGTCTTCAGGAAGTTGTGCTGTGTCCAATATAACCAACAAAATTATCGAGTTTATTGTTCTGGATGAGAGTTTATTGTTGGATCAGTGACGCCGTCATCTTTAAGTTTTAAAGAGATTATTCTCTTAAATTATTCATATATAATTTTTTTGATTCCTAGATTTATTTGTTGTACTGTTTTTTTATACAGTTATATTGTAAAACTAAAATACCTTTTTCAGTTTACAGTATTAGATTTGTGGCTGCATTTGAAGTTATTTTTCTCTTAAAAATAAATAAAATACTACTGTGAAATAAAAAATATTCTAGTTCACTGCGTGTATTTGTTCATGTTTTATTAAGGGATAAGTCTGAAGCACACCATAAAATAATTCTATCAAGAATTCATACAGGGCTAGTATGAATTGCAGCTGTATAGATACACACTCAGGTATCGGATCAGTACTCGGTATCGCCCGATACACTGAGTTAGGGCTGTAAACGATTAATCGCATCCGAAATAAAAGTTTGTGTTTACATAATATATGTGTGTGTATTGTGTATAATTATTTTGTATATATAAATAAACACACATGCATGTATATATTTGAGAAATATTTGCATTTATATTTTTATATTATTTATATTATTTACATTTATTCATTTAGCAGATTTAGCAGATATTATATATAAATATAACTATTTTATATATAAATAACACATTTTTCTTAAAAATATACATGCATGTGTGTGTATTTCTATATATATATACAAAATAATTATACACAATACACACACATATATTATGAAAACACAAACTTTTATTTTGGATTCGATTAATCGCGATTAATCGTTTACAGCCCCACCCTGAGTCCAGGTATCGGAATCGGTATCGGGAAGGGAAAAATGCTGTCGGAACATCTCTACTTATTTCTAATTAATCAGATTTTTGTTGGTAATACATCTCATTTGTGGTTATATTTACTAAAGCCCAGCATTAACATTGGGGCATCTAGCAGTAGGAATATCAACTAGCATAAAACATTACAGCAACCTCATCATTGTCAGTGTGAACGGGGCGTTAGAAGGGAATAGGATATGGGAGATACAGCCTCAGAGAACTGGGTTAAATTTTTAGTCAGGAGAAGGTTTGACATGGGGGGGGGGGGGGCACACTGAGAAGTGGGTTAATACTGAGGAGGAGAGAGCGGGACTAAGTGAATGGGTAGTTTGATGAAAATTAGGTTATGTTTTTTTGGAAGAGCACAGATAGAGGACGACCGGATAGTGTCAGTCCCTAGCCAAATGCTACGTACATACTCTTGGTTTGCAGCAGGTAGAAAAACATGGGAGAGACAACTCAAATACACACACATGCTAGAAAAAAACACTTTCAGTGCTATCACTGCAGTCCAACTTGTTGGTGTGCTACTGAGAAAGAAATACTATTATTTGATTTCCATACGTTTCATAGCCTGTATGTGCATTTAGCTGGTATTTCAGAAATGTGACTCAAACCTATTATTAGGTGTCACTCACTTGGTGCTGCCGGTCGCGTTGTTGTTCTTCTTCTTGCGAAACATGTTGAAGATGCTGTTGCTCTGGCAGGGAGCCGGCTTCCCATCGCCCACGTGCATACGAACCACGTCTGAGGTCGTGAAGGCGCTGCGTACGTTGCGCTCAGGCTTGGAGATGATGATGTACATCTTGGGAGTGAACATGCAGCCGAGTGCGACGGTGACACTGAGACTGACGGAGAAAGAGGTGGTGATGATCTTGTAGTTGGAGCCGAAGTAGATGGGAACGAAGGCCAGCCAGATAATGCAGGTGGTGTACATGGTGAACGCGATGTACTTGGCTTCGTTAAAGTTGGCCGGCACGTTGCGTGTCTTGAAGGCGTAGTAAGTGCAGCTCATGATGAGCAGGCCGTTGTAACCCAGCGGAGCCACTACGCCCACATTGCTTGTGTTACAGATGAGGAACACCTCCCTGATGCTGGGGTAGCTCTTCACCGGCTCGGGGGGTTCCAGCACGATCAGCGTGACCTCCACAGCCAGCTGGAGACTAATCAGCATGAAGGCGATGACCAGCTGGGCCCAGGCGCTCATGAATCGGGGCTTTTTGGTGCAGATTTTCTTCTTGCTGCCGGCTAGGATGCGTGCAATGCGGTTGGTCTTGGTTACGAGGGCGGAGTAGCACATGGAGGACGACAAGCCCACCAGGAGGCGCTGCAGGTAGCAGGAGAACACAGTGGGACGTGCGATGAGTGTGAAGGGGCAGATGTAGCCGAGGAAGATACCCGCCAGGATGATGTAGCAGAGCTCGCGGCTGGAGGACTTCACCACTGGCGTGTCACGGTACTGGAAGAAGATGAATGTGACGAACAGCGTTACCAGGATGCCGAAGCAGGAGAACACCACTGCGATGATGGACTCCACGCTGCTCCACTCCAGGTACTTGAGCGGGAGAGGCTTGCATTCTGGAATAAAGCAAGCAGATAGAAAGTCACGATGGGTGGGAAAATAAATGAACACTAAGACTTCTGGATCTGCCAATCTTCTTGGCAACGATTGTATCACTAACATGTGGTTTATTTACTATGCGTGTGAGTTTTTATGTTAATAAATTATGAAGAAAATAGACAAATCTTTAAAAAAATCTAGTTTAAAAATATGTTGGTTTCATATGGTAAAACTCAGATGTCACTTTCAAGAAAAGTTGAATTGTTATTAATGTAAAATGGCTGTTTTTATTTTATTTATTTTTAATCTATTATTTTAATGGCTTTTTATATCAGGACAGTTAAAAATGAAAACATGGTCTATTCAAGTTGTACACTACCTTCCAAAAGATTAGGGTCAGTAAGATTATTCTTTTTTTTAAATAAATGTATTCTTTTATTCAGCATAGATGCATTGAAATTGGTCGAAAGTAACAGTAAATGCTTTTACACTGTTAAAATGAACAGTATTCATTTAAAAAAAAAAATTTTTGTAACATTCTTTTCATCAATGAATCTTGAAAAAAATAAATATCACGGATTCCACAAAAATATTACGGAGCACAACTTAATAAGCACCAAATCAGCATATTAGAATGTGAAGAACCGTTTGACACGGAAGAATGCAGTAATGGCTACTGAACATTTTGCTTTCACATCTAATAAATGACATCTTAAAATATTTAAATCGAATTTTGTACAATATAATTTTTTTTATAAAGTTTGTTTTAAATTGTTGTAATATTTCACAATATTACATTTTTTTATTAAATAAATACAGCCTTAGATTTCTTTAAGACACATAAAAAACGGAATTTTTTTTTTTATATATATTTTTGAATAAATTAATAGAAGAGTGTCATCGACCCCACTTTTTCTGTGTGCATTCTTAAAGGGATAGTTCGGCCAAAAATGATATTAAACCCATGATTTACTCACCCTCATGCCGTTCGAGATGCATATGTCAATCATTTTTCAGACGAACACATTTTCAGTTATTTTAGAAAATGTCTTCGATCTTTCAGTGGTTATAATGTCAAGTTATGGGGACCAACTCCTTCAAGTCCCACAAATGTGCATGCATCCTTCACAAAAGTAATCCATCCGGCTCCAGGGGGATAAACGAAGGCCTTCTGAGGGTAATCCGTGCGGTTTCGTCGTTAAAAATATACATATTTAAAACTTCATAAATGAAAATAACTGGCTTCCGGCAGCGGTCGACGCGCGTTCACGGGAGATGGATGCCGGCGTAGGACGTAGCGTAGGAAGTGTCGTGACGTAGAACGAACGAGCAAAACAAAAACTCCACTCAGGATTTCCGCGATTTAAAAAACGTGTATTTAAAAGAAAATGTCGGAGGATTTTGATATTAGAGAAGAGGATATTGAGTTCTACGTCACGACGCTTCCTACGCTACGTCCTACGCCGGCAACCATCTCCCGTGAACTCGGGTCGACCGTTGCCGGAAGCCAGTTATTTTCATTTATAAATGGTTACGGATTACCCTCAGAAGGCCTTCGTTTATCCCCCTGGAGCCGGATGATTACTTTTGTGAAGGATGCATGCACATTTTTGGGACTTGAAGGAGTTGGACCCCATAACTTGACATTATAACCACTGAAAGATCTCAGACATTTTCTAAAATAACTGAAAATGTGTTCGTCTGAAAAATGATTGACACATGCATCTCGAACGGCTTGAGGGTGAGTAAATCATGGGTTTAATATAATTTTTGGCCGAACTATCCCTATTCTCTATGACAGAGCTTTCTATACATCTCTGAAGGGTCTCTCTTTCTCGTTCACTGTGATGACAGAGCTTTTTCTCGATCTCAGATCAGTCTGTCTCTCTGGTAATCAGGGTTCCCTGATGCAGCTCAGGTTCCGCGGTGAAACTGTTGAGCCCGACACACGGCTGCTGGGTACTAATGGGATTCCAGCCTCACCGTTATCCAGCTCTGCTCGCTGCTGCACAGAGCTGTCAAAATAGCGCGCGGCTCACGGCCCGAGGGAGAGAGAGTGTTGGTGTTGGGTAAGTAGGATGCGAAGGGCATAGAGAGGAGTGATGGGAAAAGAGCCGGCAGGATAAATGGGCTGAACAGAATCTAAAGCCATAAACGTTGCCAGAATACAGCAAATATTTTTGTTTTTGTTTGAGCAATTCTCAATGAAATGATGGTCTAAGTGTTTGAATAAAGAGCCGTTTTAATAGATGTGTGGATAATAAACAAAGTCTCTCACCTGCCAGTTCGTCATCAGGCCACCAGCCCAGGTCACAAGCTTTGCAGGTGAACTCATCCTGAACGTATTCATTATCTTTACATGTAGTGCAGATCCAGCAGCAACTCACTTCACCTTTACGGATAACCTACAATCGGAAAACCAGAACTCTTGTGTTAAAAGTTAAAGTTAAAACTTCACTGATCTCGCACAAACACTGTAAAACAAAAATGTTGGTTTAACTTAAAAAAAGCAAGTTGCCTTAAAATGTTGAATTCGTTGTAATTAAAAATTTGAGTTAATACAATGAAGAAGAATGGTTTAATAAACAGAAAATTAAAAATAGTGTGTTATCTTCACACATTAGTTATCGAAGTTGATTTGACAAAAGATAAAAAGTTGTGATAACAAATCATGAAAATATTTTTTTACAGTGTAACTAACAATGGAAACTTTTATTTACAGTATATCGGTATTAGTATATATAGAAAGTAACATTAACCTAAATTAATAAATGCCACAAAAATATTAGCTCATTGTTAGTTCATGTTAATTATTACATTTACTTTATTATTGTTATTATGTATATTTCATTTATTTATTTTATATAAATGGATTGTATAATATAAATTATACATTTTCTTGAGATATTAATTTACTTGACTGACTTTTACATTTTTAAAAATGTTGCTTCTCAAGTAAATTTGATGTCAAATATTTTTGGATTTTTTTTAACTGGAAAATTATACAAAATCAAAAATAGGATTTTGTATTTATTTTTTGCAGTGTAACCTCACTGCAAAGTCTTACCCCAGATGTTTTAATAACTGACAAGGTTAAACTGGAAACCATAAATCTGAAATATGTCATTACTGTACAAGGATTGTTTTCAAACAAATTTCCCATCCCTTGTCATTGGACAATCAAACGGATAGCCCCGCCCCTAACTCATGCCATTGGCTGAACTAATCGTGTTGCATTGGACTGGGGCCCCATCCACACTACTGCGTTTTCGATTAGAAACGGAGACCTTTTGCTACGTTTGCACCTCCCGTCCAGACTACGACGGCAAAAACGAAGACCTAAAACGGAGAAGTTTAGAAACGCTGCCGACCCCGTTTTGCGTTTTGAATCTCCGGAGGGCGTTTTAGTGAAGATGGTCAAAACGGAATACTTTAGAAACGCTGACGCAGAGGCTCACGCTCGGCTCTATGATTGGGTGTCATCAGTCATGGCGTATCCTTCCCTGATTCGTCAGCCACCCATCACATGACCCGTCCCCGGGAAGAAAACATACAAAACCAGCCTGGACTGCGTAACGTTAGTGACTGCAACATGGATAACGAATTACAAGCGTTACTGACGTTGATGTGTTTGCTAGCAGCTGTTGTGCAAGTAAACTCTGCATTTTACAATCTTATAACTGCCTACATGCGGCTGTTTACACCGGCACACGCATGTTTTGGTGAATGGTCATGCGATCGGCGTTTTCAGTCGTTTTAATGGACGGAGATCAATTCTAATACGCAGCTAAAACACTGGTGTGGACGGAGATCGTATTCGTTTAAATTCTCCGTTTCTAAACTAAAACGCAGTAGTGTGGATGAGGCCTAGGTGAGGGAAGCCCAAACAAGCAGAACAATGTTTTGATATCTAGAATCTTAGAAAGTATTTTAACAAACAAAAATTGCACACTTCAGCTTTAAAGTGCTTTCATCTGCAGAAATGATGTACTATGCATACTACATAATTCTGGCACATACACACCTTGATCTGTCCCCTGGAGCATGGGTCGCTGCAGACAGATCGGACCATCTCCGTGCGGTTCGTCATGAGTTTGTCATCACTGATGCTTAGGAGACCTTCATGCCATGACCCCACCTTAATGTAATCAAAGCGGCCAATCTCCTCCACGTACTGCAGATTCATAATGTCATACCTTAGATAGAAGACAAAGTCAGAGAGACAATGATATGGGTAGATAAAGAAAAAGAGCAATTCTTCCATAATAAGTAGCTCAGTGTTGCTGAAGCCTCGGGACTAGCACGAGGCAGAGTTCACACTTCTACCATGTTCAGACATTCAAGTCTCTCAACTTTGCATCCTCCACCTGGGATATGAAGCACAACCTCCCGAGTGCTCAGTCCACTCATCCATACTAATGACACTCCCTATCTTACAGATGAGGCACATACACATAGCAGTGGCAGTCGAGCTGTCATCTTTTGTTCATGTATAGCCAGGGTGACAGGAGCTGACCGCATCGTGGTGTTGGACTGAAGCATCTCCTTGAGACAGGCAATCTGTTCCACTCCAAGCCCATTACCATCCGATACGCACCTCTTTGCATGTGTTGGTTAGGCTGCCAAATCTAACCTGAGGGTGATGATCAATTCGCCTTTGGCTAAGCCACGCCCTAGAATGTAGATTGACCAATCACAGCGCAGCCAAGAACGAGCTCCACAGCGGTCCGACACTTCTTCACAGCGCTCCATTGACTTTAACACCGGCGTCTCATATTGTTGGTCTCGGCAGGCTATTACCGTCGTAGTTTTATCAAAAATATGATTAAATATGGTTAACCGTTGTGCCTGGGGCATTTGTAACACAGATACGCGTTTCCCAGAGAGGTTGGAGGGGGGTGTCCGTTTTCCCCTTCCCAAAACCGGTCAAATCCTGACAAGTGTCGTCTTTGGATTAAACTGTGTGGACGTCCTCAGTCAGCGAAACCCCTCAAGATCAACAACACACTTTTGCTCTAAGATACATTCAGCTTTTAACCGCGGCCTGAGATCCACTTTCCAGCTGAGTTTAGCTCCAAACCTAATCAAACACACCTGACCAAGCTAATCAAGGGCTGGGTCCGAAAATGTAGGTAGCTGACTCGCTGCCTTATCAGACAATGACTTTGTAGGCATTGATTCTGCACCTTTTCAGACAGACTAGCGCTTGAATGATCTACAGCAAAATAGAGCGAGCTTTGGTGATAACTAAGCAAATATTGAATTACTGCAATATTATTTCTCTCTAGAAATGACATCAGAGGTCATGTCAGAAAGGAGAAAACATTGGTTAATACATTTTCACATAAACTGAACACTAATCGCAACTTTTAGATATCGTCTTATTTTTTTGCTCAACTGTCACAGAACGGAAAGCACAGGATTGTGGGATATCAAAGGCAGGATACCTGTAACATGCAGGTGTGTTTGATCAAGGTTGGAGCTAAACCCTTCAGGAAAGTGGGTCTTGTGGGCCTTGAGTTGAGAATGGGTCCATGTCACACTGGCCAATCAGGTATGGGTTGTCATAGGCTACTGACTTTAAACTAGATCTGTTCCTAAACCTATATTGAGCTGGCTTTGTACTAAGACAGCTGCCTTCTAAGACACCATCCTAAAACTCATTGAAATATCAGGTTTGGAGCACTCTCGGCAGTTCCACACTCAATTGTTTGTGATGTTAGCATGTTGCTAAGCTAACAGCATGATACTCCAAGCGTAAAAATACACAACAAAATATTGGGTTAAACAGTTAGTTTTACTCTAAGTTATATGCTGGTATCAGCTGGTAACTGGACAGGCTTGTTTTACAGTGGCTTTGGCCACTTTTTAGACTTGCCCATCATGTTAAATCAGCTAAACACCAGCTTTGCCAGGCTGGGAGGCCTAAGCTGGTTTAAATATTTGTTTGTTAATTTTTTTCCCAGCAGAATTTCATCACATGTTTGGGTTTAATTAACGTGTTGCATAAACACATCCATAAAATGCACAAATTTTGGGCTGTAAACGATTAATCGCGATTAATCGAATCCAAATTAAAAGTTTGTTTACACATAATATATGTGTGTGTGTTGTGTATAATTATTTTGTATATATAAATACACACACATGCATGCATATATAAATTTGAGAAATATTTGCATTTATATACTGCATATATATTTTTATATGATTTATATTATATATAAATAGAACTATTTTATATATAAATAACACATTTTTCTTAAATATACACATGCATGTGTGTATATTTATATATACAAAATAATTATACACAATACACACACATATATTATGTAAACACAAACTGTTATTTTGGATTCGATTAATCGCGATTAATCGTTTACAGCCCTGGTCCATTTTTATTTACTCTGAACTATTTTAGCACCTAAAGAGCACTTTAATATTAGCAATTAAAGGGGCAGGTAGCTCATAGGCTTTGAAACAGAGCACTAGTACACACACACACACACACACACACATTAGTCTTGCCATTTACCTCCCAGGCGAGTCTCCGTTTACATCGAAGTAGATTTCCTCCCCAGACACGCCGGCAAAGGAGGTCTTGAGTATGTAGTCCAGCAGCTTACTGCCGTCAATGGGATCCATCGCCTCGCACAGGCCAACGAAGTCTGGGCACAGCTCCTTGTGCATATCATGAAGACCGTGAGCCATTGCATAAATCGCATTGATCACAAAGCCCATCTTGCTGTCCTGGACGTAGTTGTCTTTCAAGCTCTCGTTTCCTATCAGGGAAAGATTTTAAACAAGTGTGTGAGATTAAAGTAAGGACTACTTTCATATTTGTGCCACTCTGCCTCCATCCATCCAGGATTTGATATGTTTGATCTGTTAGAAATTAACAAATAAAAAAAATCTGACACTAGATGAATTAAATTAAGAGCTAAGTACAGCCAGAGGCTCTGTGCTGTCAAAATATAAACCAGAAAATTGCACATTTTCTCCTTATTATAGACTGACTAAAGGCAGAATGTCACTTTGTCTTAATGTTATATATCATTTTATGCCCCTAATATTAAAATATGATCACATTTAGAGAGTGACACTAAGAGTGAGTAAAGGGAAGGATAGTCCTGCTGGCAGGCTGGCAAACTACATGCGTTCATTAGTTTCATATGTTAGCACTGGCAAGCCACTGGGGGGAAAAGCCATATTCATAAGCCAGCTGATGGAGAAGCCATTCCAGTGCTACATTCAAGAGAGATCAGAGGCAAGAAATAAACCAGTATTCTCATTTAAATACCATTCCTGTGAGTTGTGCACTACAAAAAAAAAAAAAAAATCTTAGTCAGAATTTTTGTCTTGTTTTTCAGTAAAAATGCCATCCTTAAAACAAAATATATTCACCTGGGGAAAAACTGCCATTGCCATTAGTAATGTTTTTGTTGTTGTTGTTTTAAGGATACATTTATCAGAATTTAGTGCGATTTTTGTTTAAATCAAGGAAATAAATATAAACATTAAAATAATGTGCCAATGAGTTAAGAAAAATAAACTGAAAATAAGTTTAAATAATTTATCCAGTTTTGCTTCTCAAGAAAACTCGTTTTGTTTAAAGGATGTTTTGTACTGGAAAAACAAAACAAAAATACTGATTTAGAAAAAAAATTGCAGTGAATAAATCCTCCAAGTGAACTCTTCACTCTCACACACATGCAGACGGTGTGGGTACTTCGTTTCTCTGTGAGTGTGTTTTCTTGCGCATTCACACGCACACACACACACACGCACACACACACACACACACACACACACACACACACACACGCACACACACACACACACACACACGCACGCACGCACGCACACACACACACACACACACACACACACACACACTTTGTGACGGAATATTCTCCTCGTGCAACTCTTGTGCTCTCAGTGCCATCAAGCCAACCCTACAAGCAGCAGAAAAGCTGGACTGATATCTTGCTTTGCTTTGGCAGCATACAGTCTGACCTTGCTTGACTTTTAGACTAAACTGAAGTCTTCTCGAGATACAACTCGTCAAACGTTAAAGATCAATATCAATCTGATTCTATCCAAGTGCATGGTCAGGGTACAACAATAAACCGTGAGATAAAGAACAGCCGTAGCACACTTTGAGCTCAATGCCCTTAGTGTATACTGCAGGATATGTTTATTTTACAGTCAGCAGCTTAATAAATGATAATGATGAAACTAACTGATGTTTTTCTGTCATTCCCCGACTTCACTGTGTGATGTACCTCTCTGAATCATCTTCATAACTGAGTATAGCTCTGCCAATCAAATGAGCCAATTACAGTCCAACCTATAGTGCTGTCTGTTGCCATAGTGAAGAAGTGAAGTGTGCAGGTATCATAACATCATAATGTCTCTCATCAACTCTCACTTACCACCATGAGTGTCTTTCAGAAGAAGAGAACAATAACAAACTTTAAGCTTATTAAGGCAATCAAAAACTTACATTCTAGTGATTCAATTACATTATAGATTATATTTGTAAATGTAAAAAAAAAATTGTAAATGTAAAAAAAATATTTGTTCTTAGTGTCTGATTATTGTTATGCAAAATAAATAAAAGTTTTTATTAACTGTGGGAGAAGCAGCATGTTTTCTAAAGCACAGTCTCTCAACAATACAATATTATGTATAGAACAAAAAAAATGTTAAACTATATTTATATGTGGACAAGCAAAGGTAAAAATTATTGGACAAGCACAAAAGATGAGGGGGCACATCTCAAGTTTACCTATGTCACCTTTTAAAGCGCCAACCAGAGGATAATAACATGGAAAAAATGGAGGGAAATATACAGAGTTACCATTCATAATCCAGTAAAATGTCATCATGCACACAATATTTTCCTGAACACAGAATAATTAAATCAGACAGACATAAGTTATGCAAAATAACAAATCATTTTCATTCAATTGCCAAACATAGTATCATGGGAATTAGCAAAATTATACAAATATATCACATTTACTTGTTCTCCTTTATGCCTAATATGATATGTTACTCACATCTTACATATTCTTATTAGATATCAAATGATATCAAATATATATTAGGGCTGCATAACGATTAATCGCAACTAATCGTTGGCAGAATAAAAGTTTTTGTTTACATCATATATGTGTGTGATAATAATTATATATATATAAATACACAAACATGCATGTATAATTTTAAGAAAAACATCTATTTATATATTAAGTATTTATAATTATATATAATATAAATTATATTTAAATATAAAAATGTATATACACATGTAAATATTGTTTTTTTATATATACATGCATGTGTGTGTATTTATAAATACATAATTATTTTACACAGTACACACACATATGATGTAAACAAAAACTTTTATTCTGCAAACGATTAGCGAATTAAAAATAATAATGCAAAATAATAAAATCTTTTTCATTCAATTGCCAAACAGATTATATAGTATCATAGGAATGACCAAAATTATACAGATATATCACATTTACTTGTTCTCCTTCATTTTATGCCCCTAATATGACATGTTACTCACATCTTACATATTCTTATTAGATATCATTTGAATGGTTCTTTGTTTACCTGTGCAGATTTTCTGGAAGTTATGGTTCTCCTGGGGATGACCAGGAATGCGGCACTGGAAGCGGTACTGCCAGAACTCGGCAAACCACGGGTTCCTTGTGTTGGTGTCCAAGCCCAGCTTCAGAAAGTACTCATTAAAGGACTGAACTTCTTCCGTCTGCAACTTCATTGTGATCCCGCCATCTGCTTCCTGCTCGAATCCTTCCACCACCTCATCCCGGTCCGCCCAGCCGTCACTGCAGGAGAAGAGAGAGAACATAACATGTCAGAGGACGAGGAATTTGTGTCATAACGATCCAGCTTCTGTTTATAAACACAGCTTTCATATTTCATATTTCATAAGAGATTGAGTAAACCAGTGGGCACCAAAGCCAGTTTCAGTGTTGGGCAGTGAGTGGTTGTGTTTAGTTGATCTAATTTAATCCTGGAAGTAAAATGAACATTTTAGGATTTTTTAACAAATAAATACATTAAAATAAAAATTATTAAAAGTTATATTTCCCTATTTCTTGAAATGACAGCAACATTCATGAAATTCATGTTTTCAAGTCAACTTCTCACTTTAAAAAATATGCCAATTATATATATGTATTTATAATTGTATATTTATTTATTACTAAATTATAAGCATTTTCTCTAGTGACTGCAGACTTTTCTTTCTCTCCTCTTTCACTTCTCACATATTTCTCACAGTTACTGCCTAATTTTTGCTCATTTTGTTTTGCTATTCAATATCTTCATCATCCTCTGCTCGCCCGGCTCTCCTTCCTCTTCTTCTCCGTGTGGTATACAGCGAATGAGACTAAATTACCTTTAGAGGCTTTGACCTAAAATACATCTCCCTAAACAGCTTTGCACCCCACAGTAGAGCAGAAATGGCAGATTAGATCGAGCAGAGAGTTGTATTACTCCATGAATAATGAATGAGCTGAAGCTCAGGTAGACACTCGTGTGCCGCTGTGATAGACAGATATGGCCGTGTCCTGAGGCTGAACACGGGCTAACTAGAGGTGATGGCACACACTGTAGGACAGCACAATCCTTCCCTAATGCTATGCGTAGATTAATCTCAACATGTTCACCTTCCCCAAATCATCTTAGATTCTCTCGCTCACTGCACATTTTTATTGTGCCCTATTTTTACCACATATTTTCTCTTCTTCTCTCCATCCTCGCTGCTCGCCCTGTTCTTTTGAACTTTCTATTCATCAAAGATTCCTGAAAATAATGTATCCAAAAATATTAATCATTTTTACCATTGATAATAATAATAATGGTTCTTGAACAATAAGCACATTCAAATGATTTCTGAAGGATCACATGTAACATATATGCTCTGTTTTTACGTTTTTGGTTCTGTTTACCTGTGTCCTGTCAGCTGACCTGTGGCAGCGATCTGTCACACACATTAAAGAGCCACAAAACGCTATTTATTGTTTACATTTATATTAAAAAATGACTTGAAAGGTGAGACTTTGTTTAATATCAAAAGTAACCCAAAAGTAAGCTGGTCAGTGTGTTGTCAGTGTCTCTCTGCTCCACGATGTGTTTTTAACTGCGTGAGAACATGTGTGTGTGTGAGAGCGGCGTAGCTTGTCGGACATAGCAACAGTAACTAAGGCGGGCGGGGCTTTGCGAACGGTCAATTAACTTACATTACTAGATGATGACAAACCTGCATATGTGGATGCAGACAATGTTAATCCGCCTAATGCCAATGGTGACTAAATGCTCTCCTTTTTTGTCCTCCTCTGCTCTCTCTTCCTATCCTCTGTTCCCTCATTACTCATTCGAATCCAGTATATTGTGCATGTGTGCTCTGGTTGACTGTTGCTCGATCCTCTCTAGAGGACTGAGTAAGGCTTAGGCTGAGGGCCATTAGAACTCATCCAGAAGCCTTTACTAATTCATGGCGCTCCAGTTAGCAGCATCTCGCTCGCCCCACACCAGCTTTCATCTGCCTCCATTACCCTCTCTCCCCGTCTCACAGTCACACACACACACACACACACCACGAGACTTTATCATGTCCTCTCTGCATGCCTCTTCTCTCCTAAAAACCCAAATCAGTAGCCTGACTCCGTCATACTCGTGTTCTAGGCAGAATGTGAGTCTGATACTGCTCCATACGGTTTTGATTATGAGGCGTGTCTTAACCGAACCAGGAAAAAAAAACTCTGCACTCAATTGGATAGACCTACAACCAATCAGAGCAACGCATGTTGAGCGACGCATAGTTGTCCACAGAGCTCAACTTCTGCACGCTGGAAGAAGTAGTAAATTAATGAGTGTAAACGATCTTTGCCGTTGAATTGAAGAATTCGCGGAGTACTTACAAGCACGAATAGCATTTTTGAGAGAAATACATAAAGTGTATGTATATACGAACAAGTTCTCCGTTTAGGATTAGATCTCGACAGTAAAGCAAATAAATCTTCTTGCATTTGTCGGCCCGGTCTCAACTTTATAACACGGTTGCAACGCGACTTGACTGATTTAAAAACATGGAAAGACGCTGAAAGAGAGCCGGCTGGAGAAGCGTGTTCGTCTGAGGCTTCAGAGAACAGAGATCGTGAGCGCATCCCTTCCATTGGTTTTCATCAAGCGGGTAATCCATCCGCCGGAAACTGAAGCCTCCCCGCGGGCCGCCATTGTAGCAGAGCATCTCCTGCTGTTAGCATTACATCGACTCCCATTCATTTTGGCGTCACTTTGACAGCGAATAACTTTACATCTGAGGCGTCCAAAGACTCCATTTGTCCATTATTTATTTCTAAAGAAACTCGACAATGTATAAAAGGCTCCATTACCTTGTATCTTACGTTATGGCCCCATAGAAACCGTTTTTGTAAAAATAGGCTAACGATTGTGTCGTAACCACTTGACTTTCTGTCGCACCGTAGAGAAATTACCGTATAGACCGGCGGAGAAGCTCACGAGCAATCGGGGGGACGTGGAGGCATAAAGTCTGATAAAGTCAAGGGAGAAGCCCACAGAGAGTGATAAAGTTGCTCCCGCTGCTAGCTCATAGACAGCTAATGCTCACGCTCTCCGTCTCTGAGATCCGGAAGGGAATGATTCAGATTTCTCTCGGCACATCTACTAGAAGATTGACAGCTGTCAGACAGGCTCACGTCACCAAGCTCAGTTTGAGTCTGCGCAGTTCGCCTGGCGATCAGGAAGTGCTTCTAATGGACTTCACTTTTCTCCGTTGATATCTATGGGGTCGCTGTGTGCATCTTATACACTGTCTATGGTTTTCATTGCGCCCCATCTTCTTAGACACCATCGGAGCAGCTGATAAATTAAACTTTTGCCGAATCCCGTAGGAAGGACGGCAAACACATCTTTCCGATCGACAAATGTCTTGATTGCGGTTCTCTGTTCGTCTTTTAAAATGAATGCACTGTCGATTTCTTTTATAACAGACGCGATAGCGGAATCTAAATCTCTTTGTGGAAAACCAATTCAACCCAAGCGCTCTTTGATGACGTGGTGATTACGTAACCGCAGATCATCTGTCCATCATCGATTAAAGCCCGCCCTGGCAATTTGATTGGCTCGGCCTTCTGGGAGCCGAGCATAATTATTCCTCAACGGATCGAGTCCAGACCGAACTTCCCGACCAAAAAATGTTGTGAGCGGGGTTCGGGCCGGCACCCAGGCTACCAAATCAGTCCATTCACACCCTAAACCTCCTTCTAAGAGTCTTTGAATTCACACAGGGCAAAACTTGCATATAGTGACATGAAGTAAATAGTGTAAAATCAACTTCTTAAACATTACAACAGCAGTTTGAGCGCAAACAGATGTGCTTTAGGTCCTATGGGACGTGTGTAGTACAGTTCCAGTGACAGGGCTGCTGGGATGCCTGCAGGCTTTCCTCTCGCTAATGTAGTTTTGTTGTCGCTGTTTGAAACTTAAAGACTTGAAAGTGACCTGAGAGCATCTGTGAAGCGCTGCTAAAGACTGGCAGGTCAACACAAACTGGTTTATATCTGCAGCTTTCCAGAGACTGTCATGTTAATGCTTCAACCAGCTAGCTTCCTATTTGGTTTATTTTTGTGGCAGAATCTCTTTTTTTTTCTCGTGTTACAGTTCAATCCCAACTCTAAAAAATGCTCGGTTGTTTTAACCCAAATTTGGGTCAAATATGGACAAACCCAACCGTTGGGTTAACATTTTTAATTTAAAAATTTGACCCAACGGCTGGGTTTGTCCATATTTGACCCAAATGTGGGTTGAAACAGCATTTTTTAGCGTGTAATGAACACTGATATTTCTAAAACCTGTTAAAGTCACTGTTTCTCACTCTCTGTTCGCCCTCATGACTAATAAATCTTTTAATACATTCAAAATGGAGGGCTAATGAGAAAGAGATGTTTCCTGAGAATTAGCCTCCGTGGGGCTTTACGAGAGCGGTTCTCTTACAAAACCGCAATATCCGCAGATGATAAACTTCTACAAGGAGGTCACAGGCAATCATGCAGCACTGCATGCACTAAAGAACGCCGAATCCAATCGCCACATTACTTCAAGAGAAAATAACCTCCGAAGAAAAGCTATTTGGAGAGTTCAAGCGCACCTTTGAGTGAATGACCCACTTAAATACAAACGTGGTAAAGAATGGTGCTAAAGTCATATGGCAAGTTTAGAACGTGAAAGGGTAAAAAAAAAGTTGAAATACTGAGTTAAAATCAGAGAAATTAAGGCCAAGCACTTCAAGTAATTTTATCATTATCAATGGTGGATGACCATGAAACTGATCATTTTCCAGTTTGCTAAGTGATTTTTCAAGTTATTTACTGAGAATTGTATACAAATAATAAATAACATATGTTGGCATATAATTATGCCTTATAAAAAGATAATTTAAAGCTTTAATTTCTACAACTTTTCAATTGTAGAATTGCGCTGCTTAATGTTTGTGGAAACCATGAGACATTTATTTCTGGGTTATTTGATGAACAGAATGTTTTGTAACATTATAAATGTCTTTACTTTTACTTTACTTCTACTCAATTTTTTTATCACTTTATTTTATGTGTTGTTATGTTTATCATTAGGAGGCAATCTTAAAATATTAACCCCTATTTCTATAGTTTTGTAAAATAAACTACTGAGAATTGTATACAAATAATAAATAACATATGTTGGCATATAATTATGACTTATAAAAAGATAATTTAAAGCTTTAATTTCTACAACTTTTCAATTATCAGTAGTTTATTTTACAAAACTATAGAAATAGGGGTTAATGTTTTAAGATTGCCTCCTAATGATAAACATAACAAAACATAAAATAACGTGATTACTAGAATGAAGTAAAGTAAAAGTAATGTTACAAAACATTATGTTCATCAAATAACCCTGAAATAAATGTCTCATGCTCCACAAACATATCAAGCAGCGCAACTGTTCTCAACACTGATAATAATAAGAAATGTATCTTGATATCATCATATTACACTGATTTCTGAAGGATCATGTGGAGACTAGAGTAATGATGCTGAAGATACAGCTTTGATCACAGGAATAAATGACATGAAAATGTACAATATTAAAATAGAAAACATATTACTGACCCAAAAACTATCGAATGTTAGTGGTCCCATAAACAAATTCCATGCTAATAATGCTCTATTCTTCTGACACACTGATAAGACTCCTTATTTCTCTCTATAAAGACACATTAAAAAAACTATTGGCAAAAATCATGACAGCTGATCACAGGATCAATATGCAATATTCTCACAGAATGAGCGGAGCTGAGAGGCAGCGTGATGCTAATTAAAGAGAGAGTTGAAAGTGGAAAGTTGTACAGTAATAACAATATGTATGTGTGCATACACACACACACACACACACACACACACACACACACACACACACACACACACACACATTGGATGAAGGATGAAATAGTAATGCACTAAGAACTCTTAAGCAATCGTACAGGTGCCGAGTTTTAAAGATGGAGAAGCGCGCACATTTTCTTCTCTGAAAAATATATTTCTCTCTTCTTTCAACTGATCTTAGAAGATTGTGTAATGAGAAGATTGTGTAATGAGAAGGGAGAAGGAGTGTTTGGAGGGAAAACGCAAAAAGATTAGGAACTAGGAACACAGAAGGCACTAGAGGAGGAGAGCGCTGCTATCTAAACATTTAATTTGGATTCTGTCAGTGCTTGAAAGAAACAACACAGCTGAAATACTGAAGCGCTGATGCTGTTTTCTGTCCTGAGAGCAATAATATGTGCCTATGAGAATATATATCCGGGGCACATGCTGTATGGCAGTGGTTCCCAACCTTTTTTTGTCTGAGACCCCTTTTTTCCCAAGAAAATATTTTAGGGCCCCTTCACATTTAATGATATTATCGCTCTTGTAAGCTTGCAGCAAGGATGACAAAATATGTTGTTTTCAAACAAATGGTATGTTTACTATAACCAGATATGTTTATGCACAAATAATAGCTTATAATATTGAAAATACAATAACAAAAACATCAGTAGGCCCTTTGTAATTTAAAAACGTAAGCCTAGAAGAGTAGCCCATACATTGGCCCTATTTGAAATCCAAAAACATAAATATTCACACTGGTGTGTAGGTAAAAAAAAAAGAAAGAATATAGGCTATTACTAAATGACTGCTGTCTGGGAACTCAATACTTGCATGTTATTAGTGAGGCTTTATTTTTAACGCTTTTGGCGCTATAGCGAGCCATAATAAACTTGCGTTTATTAACAGAATAATGCGTCTTTCGGAAGAACATTGTAGCCGGAACTACTTCTCTCTGTGTACGTCTATGACGAGTCACGCAGGTCCTGGGCTACTCCGCATCCGAACCCGTGTAAAATAGTCCCAATGTAAACACTTATTATAGGAGTACCAGTGGCTCAGGATAAGACAAAAACACGGATTGGAAAATGGATTTATGATGAACTCGCTCATTATATGAAAAAAGTTAAGGACTTCTATTTAATGCTCATTGCTCAAAATATGACGCGACCCCCCTGTTGGGAACCGATGCTGTATGAAGTAAAGTTAGAAGTATAGCGGGAATGAATTTGATTGAATTTAATTCGATCATTGAGAGGTCCAGCAAGACTGAGGGAGTTTATTAGAAATTACTAATGTTTTTTCCGCTGCTGTAGAAAATGACATAGCCTGCTTTTTGACATGAGCTGGCTAAGAATAAACAAAAGCAGAGGAAGAAGAACACCTGGACCTCTCTCTCTCTCTCTCTCTCTCTCTCTCTCCTTCTTAATCACACTCTCTCTCTCTCTCCCTCCATCTCTATCTCAGATACACATCATCAACTGTCTTGCTTGAAGGCTTGGATTCAGATTATCATGACAATGCAAGGCGTGTTTTAATGAATAAATCTCCATTAGTTCCCAAAAGCAGTTCTCTCTCTCTCTCTCTCTCTCTCTCTCTCTCTCTCTCTCTCTCTCTCTCTCTCTCTCTCTCTCTCTCTCTCTCTCTCTCTATCTCTGTGTTTTCCTCTCAAACATGTACTGATGAAAACACACATGTTCGTTTCTATTACCCAACTGAAAACTGAATGAGACGGGGTCATGCAAACACGAAAGCCAGACTCCAGACACAATGTTTTGACCTAGAAAGTCTGTTATCTGAACATGATGGCCTGCGTGTGAGTGCACGTGGGTGGGCTATAGATGCTGCCTTGATATAGATCGCACAAGATAGCTGCTACAACTCATCTCCAGATCTGCAAGTCTGCGTCCGTGGATATTATCAGCATTGCTCTGATTTCGCTATCAGACGATCTGAATGATCAAATAACAGCCTTAGTAAATCAAACCCAGAACTGTGAGGAAAGTGCGATACCTTTGATTATATGACAATACCTCAAAAAAAAAAAAGTTTTTTTTTTTTCTTTGCGATATTGACCGGCTGACTGTTCAGAATTCAGCGTATTTACTCAGTGATTGAATTCTGCAAATATTAGGAAATTTCAGACCATGCACTGAGATTATAATTTCTTAAAGAGTGTTCTCTAGAGACTCGCAATAACAAGAAGTAGCAAAGAAAGAACAAAATTCCTTGTGGTGGTATGGCTTATGTGGACCAGTGTTATTTTAATAATAATAACACTAATATGTTTATTTTATATAGCGCCTTTCTGAAGACTCAAAGTCGCTTTAAAATAAATTACAAAAACACATGACATAGAAACATGACATAATAATATTTATTGATATTTTGAATTAGCTTTTATTTTAATATTTTCAGTTTTACATTTTGGTAATTTGTAGGTGTTTTTATAATTTAGTCTTTTATTTTTATTTTTTATTTTTTTTCAGATTTATTTTGTAGGAATTTTAGTACTTCAACTTATTTCTTCAACTCATTTATGCCAGGGCAACATTTCTAGTTTTTGTTGTTGTCGTTTTTCAGGGATATTTTAAAAATATTGGCCGATATATCAGCCTTGGTGATATAATATCGGTTGACCACTACAGAAAATTCAGCTTTGCCATCACAGGAATAAATTACATATGAAAATATAAAACTTTAAAATAGAAATGATCTTACTGACCCAAAACGTGTGAATGTTAGTCCCATATTTCACTGATTATATATATAATATTAATATTGATATTAAACTGATGCAAAATAATGCTTTTCACTTCTGTGACCGATAAAGCTCAAATTCCTCTTTATGAAGACACACATTTAAAAACAAATGGCAAGATGAGAGATGATTACAGAAAAAAAATAGCAATATGCAATATTCTCACAGCAGTTTTAGTACTTATTTCTTCACCTAATTTATGGGTTGCACTTTATTTTACAGTACGTGCACTTTTAACAGTGTTACCCACGACAATACTGAGTAATGTAAAGTAACAACATGGGTTAAGGTTAGGTTTAGGGGTAGGTTTAGGGTTAGTACCTATAGTTATTACCCAGTTATTGTCATTACTACAATAAGTACATACAGGATTGTAAATTAAAGTGTTACCCATTTATGTCAAGGCAATATTTTTAGCATCAATGGTGCGATGACCCTCTTGGAATTGCTCTGTTTATTTAATATTTATAGCTTTATTTCAATTATCAAAAACACAGTTTTAGTTAACAATATTATATATAATATTTTGTAAACAATAATAACTATATTATATTGTAGTGTACAATTCACAAGATGACATGATGCATGAATTGAGGTTGGTTTACCAAAGATCTGCTTGTTATTTGCCATCAGATTAATTTCCTGAGAGGCTGTGAGATTGAATATTTAATACTCAGCCCACAGCATTTTTCCATGCCGGATCTAAAATCAAGAGACGAGCCTCTCTGGCACACACACACACACACACACACGCACCCAAACATAAACTCACACACCATATAAGACAAAGGCAGGAAGCAGGAGGCCGTTTCCAGGGATGTGTGAGCCAGCTTCTGAATCACAAATTATTCATTAGTGGCGAAAAGTGTGAAAAGCGCCTCTGTTCACAATGTCCATATTTAATCTCATCTGGTTTCCCTGGAAACTTCTGTATTCAGCAGCAACACTTATATCCAAGCATTCCGATGTCTGTTCTTCCTCCCATACGGAAATGTAATATATGTACACATATGAAATATACATATATTAAATATATATGCCCATATATAAAACCTATTAGAAAATGGAACAATTGACATATAAAACCAGCCCATATATTTTATGTATGTATAATAGTGTTTTTTTATATATACATGTCACATATATAAATATCAGTTTTTAAATAGAATTTGTGTAGTATTTGTTTTGTTTTTATGAGCTGGTCAAGAAGAGGTAAAATAATAATAAATAATACATTTTATTTATAAAAGATTTGAAAATGAGATAGAAATTGAAATGAAATGTGGATATATAGACTTGATCTGTAGACTTGAAATAAATAGTTAAATAGTAAATAGTTTGGCATATATAAATTAAACATATCGGTGACATACATGGTCAAAACATACAGAATTATATAAATAATAATCATATACATCATATTAATATATGTCAATACTCATTTAATATGGCAAAATTAAAAACCTATATCAACATATATGTAGAGATATGTATTTATATGAGATAGCAGTCTTATATTTAGCATATATGACGGCGTCACTAGCGATATAGGGGATAGGGCATTTCCGTATGGGGATTGGAAACACATAGCAATGTAATAATAATTATTGATAGTATAAGAATCGCTTATTTTGCAAACAATATGCAATTTGCTCCACCAAAAATGATTCAATTGTGATATAACCATGAGCAAGACAGTGTGGGAGTCATTTTGACTCGCTTGCCCTTTGTGTCTCTTTCAAAGCTCGCAATTTATTCCTCTGACGTGATCGAAACATGAGCAAATTATAGCTAAGCGTTCTCAGGGATGCAGTTTTTCTTGGTAAAACCTTACCTCCCAATTAGCTGGAACTCTCCGGCAACCCCGAGGCGGCGCATGGCCGTCAGCAGGCCGCGCACCGTCATGCCTTCACAGAAGCACACGACCACGCGGGCTTTGGGCAGACGCTCCCGCAGCTTATTAAGCAGACGGTCAAAGTGCTTTTCGCCCGCATTACTGTATATCTTATCAGAGTGTGCGATACACAGACCCTCATCTGCGGCCAACTCCTTAAAGGCTTCCATGCCGCTCTCACCATAGTTACCTGTGGACAGACAACACAAATGTAGGACGGTTAATGAAGGATCACTTAAAACACATATGAAACTAGAGCAGCTTTAATCAAAGACACAGAATGGAGGATGGATTACCGCCACTGATCCAACACCTGTCAGAACAGTCAGAGTCCAGGATCAGAAATGGATGACAGTTGACTATGGAGGACACAAAATGACAGGCAGACAGGCAACTGAAAAACACATGAAATGGAGAAATCACCACCATTTAGGATACAAAATGGCGTCATACAGTTAGAATGAGAAACACAAAATGTACAAAAAAGTCATTATCATCCCTTTTTGGAATACTTAAAGGGATAGTTCACTTTGAAATTAAATGTTGGTATGTTTAAGCTTACCTGAAGGGCATCCAAGATGTCGGTGTCTTTGTCTCCGCAGTTTCAATTTTGATATTTTTAGGTCAAACCGTTCTTGTCTGTCAGTCATATAATGCAGGTCTATAGGCACTGTCTCCAAAAGCATGCAGAGAAAAGTCCAAATTACACAATTCCCCATCGTAAGTGCACATTGATGGCCTAAGACACGAAACAAGCGGTTTGTGTGATAAAACCAACAGTATTTATATCGTTTTTATCTCTTTTACACAACCACGTCCATCTGATCTGTTTACACCGGATTTCTTCCCCGGAAACTAATCTAACCGCCTTCGATTGGCCGTTGCATTTTTAAACTCAGCAGAAACGCGTGTGATTGGCTGTACGGCTCAACGTATGCCTTTGATTGACCCGAACAATGAAGCGAGTAGTGTGTCAAGATAGAAGGCTTACAAATGGGGAATAAGTGAAAACTCAACACTCCCGGATGAGTTCGCACGAGTTTAGGCCATCAATGTGCACTTACGATGGGGAATTGTGTAATTTGGACTTTTCTCTGCATGCTATTAGAGACAGTGCCTATAGACCTGCATTATATGACTGACAGACAAGAACGGGTTGACCTAAAAATATCAAAATTGAAACTACTGCGGAGACAAAGACACCGACATCTTGGATGCACTTCAGGTAAGATAAAACATACCAACATTTAATTTCAAAGTGAACTATCCCTTTAAAGGTACAATATGCAATATTTTCTGCCGCTAGAGGCGCTACATTCCAAACAACAACAACAGCGGCGTAGCTTGATGACGATGTGAAGGAATGATGGGAACTGTCGTTTTTAACTCCACCGTGGATGTAAATCAGACGGGAATCGAAAAATCATGTTCATGGATGAGGTACAGCTCTATTTTTATAAATGTTACGTTTAATGACATACTTTTCTTGCGGTTAATTCATTTTAATGAAATAAAAGCTAGGTTTAATACTAAATTGGTTATGTTACTGTATTTGTCGAACTCATTGTTGTGATAACGCTGCGCAGTTTTAAGTGTTCTAAACAATTGTTGTAAAGTGCATTCGAACACACACATCATTTGCCAAAAGACGGATTAATCTTGATGTATAACACATGCTGTATTTATTTACATGGCAATAAACACCAGACGTGATAAACAATGTCAATAAACTAAACACAATAATATTTATATTGAAATCTGACTGAATTTGTTTGTGTATGTATATGTGTATATGTTGTTGGATGTTCAACTCAAATGTGCTGTGTCTGTCAGTCTTGGCCAGGACGCTCTTGTAAAAGAGATTCTTAATCTCAATGTGCTTTTTCCTGGTAAAAAAAAAAAAAACCCTAAAGCAATAATACTTTCCTTACATAAACATAACTATTACCGAATGCTACATTTGGAATATATAAAATTGACCCGTGCGTTTATGGGACTTGTGTTTGTCGACAGAACCGGTAAAGAAAAATTGTGTTCATAACGACTGCACGAAACAAGATAACGTTTGTTGCTTGATAGACGCTACAACTACAGCCTCCGCATGTGTCCAGGACTCGCGCAGTGCGAGCGGACACCGAGGCTAACGCGGATATGACGCCACTGTCTGGCGACTCCAGCTCACCCCCGCTCACACGTAAAACATTTGGGATATTGTAAATAATCTACTTAACAAAATATATAACACTGGCCTTGTGATTTTGGGATATTTTAATGCACAAATATTACATATTGTACCTTTAATTCTGATTGGTTGACTACTGCATTCTGAAATTAAATATTTTTGCATAATGACTGCTAAACTGCAAAACATTTTCCTATAGGGATATAGTTCACTCGCCCTCGTGTTATTCCAGAATATTACACACAAAAAAGGTCTCAATATCAATGGCGGGTTTGAATGGATTTGAAGTCAACTTCAAAAACATCAACATGACAGAGAAAATGACAGAATTTTCATTTTTGGGTGACTTATCCCTTTACGTCACTCATCTACGCTCTCATATTCCATAATCATTTGTTTATTTATTGAGTAAGTAGCCAAGCAATATTTAAGTTAAGGACCGACTGACTGATCATTATCCCTTAATTGTATTCCACAGGCATTGTACTGTAACTACACAAGTAGGACACCAATAACACTTTGTGGTGCTCTTGAGAATTACCGCAAATTACCATAATAGGTCACTTGAACACACTGTGTCCTTTTCAAAATATTGTATGAATCAGAAACGGGCCTGCAGCTCACGACGTAAAACCTCTTCCGTGCCATTCTACATCTGGGCTGCCAGACGAAATTTCCATCTTATTGTGCGGGCAGCAGAGGTCAGCGCTGAACAGTGGCTCCGTCTTATCCGGAGAGATGAGTGGTGTGTGTGTGGTCACCGATGACCGTCTGGAGGTCAGTGTGTGTGGAGTGTGTGTGCGGGTGACAATCATTCACAGGTCTCGAACGACTCCCTTTCTCTCTCATTCTCTCTTTCTTTAGGACCAGGTTTAGGTTATCCCTCTGTAGCTTTCTCTTTCTCACTAGTCATGAGTGTTATTAGTAGTGTTGGGGAAACGCATTACAAGTAACTTGAGTTACGTAATCAGATTAGTTTTTCAAGTAACTAGTAAAGTAACGCATTACTTTTAAAATTGACAACAAAATATTTATACTTTTTCAAATAAGTAACGCAAACTACTTTGTTTTCCCATTTATTGACTGACAGCTCTCCTGTCCTCATGTTGAGACAAATCAAAGTGCAGAAGCGTGTGTGTGTGTGTGTGTGTGTGTGTGTGTGTGTGTGTGTGTGTGTGTGTGTGTGTGTGTGTGTGTGTGTGTGTGTGTGTATGTATGTGTGTGTGTGCATTTACTCATCTCGCTTGCACAAATTTTTTTTTAAATATTCCTCAAAATGGATAAAATCAGTGAAATGCAGAATCAGAATATTAGGCAAACCTCCAATAACTAAATATTTTAAATAAAACATACATTTTTATGCATTTAATCTCACTTTATTGACCAATGTACTTGCTTCTGACCTTCCATGATTCAGTTTAATAAGCAGAAATGACTATAGATAGATAGAAAGGTTTGCTTGTGTGCTTTCCTCTACTGTACACATGTCCTTCAGCCGGAGGATTATTATTTCACTTTTGCTGTGAAAGGGTCTTTACATTTGCCCAAAAATATAACTTTTGTGTTATAAAAAAACAAGCCCAGCCCAGGTGGGGAAAAAAGTAACTAAGTAATGCAATTAATCACTTTTTAAGGGAGTAACGCAATATTGTAATGCATTACTTAAATAAAAGTAACTTTCCCCAACACTGGTTATTAGTCATTAGAGTATTAGCAGACTGTCTGCTTAATATCTGCTAACACTCAAAATATTCCACTGCAATATTTCCAGTACATGTCAACTTATTCTACTAACCTAACCTAACTGTCTAATAATACTCTAATGAGAGTTATTTGACGTATTGTAAAGTTACTTATAGATAGTAGAATGTCTAATCTAAATGAAGTATAACCATAAATAATAAAACTGCATGGCACACAATATGGTTGTCCTACAAAGTAAGAAGTCCAAAAGGTTTACTAGTTAAAAAGGCAATACTGGTTTTATTGTCTTCTTTTTTTCGGAACGATGGTGTTTGTCATTTTTAAAGGAATCTCATTTTAGCTTTTCTGCTCACGTTCATACAATTCTGTGGGGGAAAAAACAGACATGTGAGTTAAGAAACCAAACACTATAATCATTCCCTTCATTCATGTCATGTCTTTTTGAATCGGATTTGAAACAAATAATTCAGCTGAAAAAAAGAGAGCTAGTGATGTCCTCCTGGTGTCATATTAATAGCTTATAGTTAAAGTATATGAATATTCTAAAGAAGAAAGGTACCACAAGGACAGGTAAATAAACAATGTGATGCTAGTACTCAAAGTGCACTGCTCTGTTGTTTTGGTGATAATAATGAGAATACTGACGTGATCTACTGACAGGCACTTTTCAACTGCTCACACTGGGAGATCAGGCAAACCAGTTGAAGACCAGGCTGGGAGATCAGCCAAACCAGTTGAAGACCAGGCTGGGAGATCAGGCAAACCAGTTGAAGACCAGGCTGGGAGATCAGCCAAACCAGTTGAAGACCAGGCTGGGAGATCAGGCAAACCAGTTGAAGACCAGGCTGGGAGATCAGGCAAACCAGTTGAAGACCAGGCTGGGAGATCAGCCAAACCAGTTGAAGACCAGGCTGGGAGATCAGGCAAACCAGTTGAAGACCAGGCTGGGTGACCTGCTTAAACCAGTTGAAGACCAGGTTGGGTGACCTGCTTAAACCAGTTGAGATCAGGCTGGGTGACCAGCTTAAACCAGTCGAGATCAGGCTGGGTGACCTGCTTAAACCAGTTGAGATCAGGCTGGGTGACCAGCTTAAACCAGTTGAAGACCAGGCTGGGTGACCAGCTTAAACCAGTCGAGATCAGGCTGGGTGACCTGCTTAAACCAGTCGAGACCAGACTGGGTGACCTGCTTAAACCAGTCGAGACCAGACTGGGTGACCTGCTTAAACCAGTCGAGATCAGGCTGGGTGACCTGCTTAAACCAGTTGAAGACCAGGCTGGGTGACCTGCTTAAACCAGTCGAGACCAGGCTGGGTGACCTGCTTAAACCAGTCGAGACCAGGCTGGGTGACCTGCTTAAACCAGTCGAGACCAGACTGGGTGACCTGCTTAAACCAGTCGAGACCAGGCTGGGTGACCTGCTTAAACCAGTCGAGACCAGACTGGGTGACCTGCTTAAACCAGTTGAAGACCAGGCTGGGTGACCTGCTTAAACCAGTCGAGACCAGGCTGGGTGACCTGCTTAAACCAGTCAAGACCAGACTGGGTGACCTGCTTAAACCAGTCGAGACCAGACTGGGTGACCTGCTTAAACCAGTCGAGACCAGGCTGGGTGACCTGCTTAAACCAGTCGAGACCAGGCTGGGTGACCTGCTTAAACCAGTCGAGACCAGGCTGGGTGACCTGCTTTAAACCAGTTGAAGACCAGGCTGGGTGACCTGCTTAAACCAGTCGAGACCAGGCTGGGTGACCTGCTTAAACCAGTCGAGACCAGACTGGGTGACCTGCTTAAACCAGTTGAAGACCAGGCTGGGTGACCTGCTTAAACCAGTCGAGACCAGGCTGGGTGACCTGCTTAAACCAGTCAAGACCAGACTGGGTGACCTGCTTAAACCAGTCGAGACCAGACTGGGTGACCTGCTTAAACCAGTCGAGACCAGGCTGGGTGACCTGCTTAAACCAGTCAAGACCAGACTGGGTGACCTGCTTAAACCAGTCGAGACCAGACTGGGTGACCTGCTTAAACCAGTTGAAGACCAGGCTGGGTGACCAGCTTAAACCAGTTGAAGACCAGGCTGGGTGACCTGCTTTAAACCAGTTGAAGACCAGGCTGGGTGACCTGCTTAAACCAGTTGAAGACCAGGCTGGGTGACCAGCTTAAACCAGTTGAAGACCAGGCTGGGTGACCTGCTTTAAACCAGTTGAAGACCAGGCTGGGTGACCTGCTTAAACCAGTTGAAGACCAGACTGGGTGACCTGCTTAAACCAGTAGAGACCAGGCTGGGTGACCTGCTTAAACCAGTCGAGACCAGACTGGGTGACCTGCTTAAACCAGTTGAAGACCAGACTGGGTGACCAGCTTAAACCAGTTGAAGACCAGGCTGGGTGACCTGCTTAAACCAGTTGAAGACCAGACTGGGTGACCAGCTTAAACCAGTTGAAGACCAGACTGGGTGACCAGCTTAAACCAGTTGAAGACCAGGCTGGGTGACCTGCTTTAAACCAGTTGAAGACCAGGCTGGGTGACCTGCTTAAACCAGTTGAAGACCAGGCTGGGTGACCTGCTTAAACCAGTCGAGACCAGACTGGGTGACCTGCTTAAACCAGTAGAGACCAGGCTGGGTGACCTGCTTAAACCAGTTAAAGACCAGGCTGGGAGGTCAGCCAAACCAGTCGAAGACCAGCAAGCCGGCCGGCTGTAGATTTAGTTAGATTTTTCAGCAGGTTTTACATCAAAATAATGATAAAAAACAAAAAAAAGATTGCCATACAAGCTTGCGTAAAACTGGTGCCTGTTTAAATATGGCCATTAATGTCTCTAAACCAGACAGGAATTTAAATTGGGCTGGGTAATTAATGTAATCAAAGATCTTTGCTGTTACTATGAGCAACCGGCAGTGATGTGACACAGTTGCTGATGTTGTTATGTTAATGAGTTATTGTGTTCATGACTGATAAACCATTACAGTCTCTGGGGGAAAGTCATCTTTAATTATTATCACCGAATCACAGGACAGAGAACTGAGCATCAGCATTATAGTGCTCATTTAAATCTGTGCCTGTGCTGCCCCTTTACTTTAGGAAATATTGTGAACATAAACTTATAAGAAGTAGGCAGACATGTCATAGCCTATTAATAAGAAACCAGGAGGACATCACATCACTAACAACATTTAAACTACGACATTACGACCTGGCATGCATCAGAACTTCAATCATATTTTGCATTGGTTTTTACTGACAGAAATCTAAAGAAATTATTTTTTCCCACAGATATATAAAGAATATAAACCAAGCTCTGTCTGTCTTATTTACTTTTAATTCCACCAGCTAATCTGAGAAACAGAATTAAAAATACTATCAGCATAAAATAAAATTATGATTTAACGATTTAACCCATACATGAATCATCTCGATGTGTGGTTTAACAGACAAGCCTTCCATCTCTGGACATTTCATAAACAAATCATCTGAGTTGAAAATGATACACATAACAATGCTAGAGGCAGCAACAAAACGTGTGTGTGTGTGTGCGCGCGCGCGCGCGCGTGCGTGCGTGCGTGTGTGTGTGTGTGTGTGTGTGTGTGTTAGGCGGAAAGGGGAGAATACATTATTACCCTCATTATGTATGGAGAAACTGAGTCATTAAAGCATGCTTCCATATGCAAATAATAAAAAGGTATTTGGTCCACTTGCACTACAACTCTAATGAAAGTGAATTACCATTTATGTACATTTAAAGAGTGGTGCACTCATTATATTCAGATCCAGCGTTTCCTAATTGTTTTGACTTGATTAAAAAAAGTTAATACTTAAATCATATCGTTAAATGTTCATGTATAAATATTCAAATCCAGACTTACAAAATGTAATGTTGATAGCATATATTTAAAGTAGAGGAAAACAGAGAGGGTTGTAACTTAGGTTTGATTTTGAAATTGGTGGAGATGGGGACATCATTATATAGTTTTGATCGAAATTATTGCAAGGGATATATCAATGTCACTGGATATTGGTAGGGACACGTCCCTAGCGTCCCTATTAAATTTTACACCCCTGGTTGTAAATAACATGGAGTCTAACCCATTAGAACTGGAATCACCATCATACCCACTCTGACCACCAAGTGACAGCAGAAGTTATAAGATTATGCATAAGTAAAATGTCTGGATTTGTGATCGGGATCAATTATGACAGCATGTAACGTCCACACCAGCTTTGATCTATGTTTCAAAAACTGGAAATATCATGGCTGACCATGCAGGATTGCAAGCACTTTCCAGTGTGCTTACTGGACCCACTGTTATTGCACATGGGACAGTGATTGGGCTATACAATACACAATTAATACATGTCATATTATCTTAACCTATGTATTTCTATATTTGTTACCAATTTTATTTGCCGTTTATTTCAAAATGCTTAAAATAAAATGGGATGTGGAAATTTTTTTTGGGGGGGATTACCACAAAATAATACACAAAATTTCAAACGCCTTTGTTTTTCATTGACAATCCATCCATTAAAGAGGCAGATTGTACAGAATATACACTGTGCATTTATGTACACAGTTTTT
>NC_136891.1:33813022-33848022 GCF_949152265.1 Phoxinus phoxinus
GATGGTCCTCAGTGCAGAACACGAAATCCAGGGGGAGGAGTTGGATCTGGATCAAACTCCTCCCTCCTTACATATACCTAAACCTACCAATCTCCGCCCCCTGATCCCTAAACCCACCCCTAAACCTACCAATCTCCGCCCCCTGATCCCTAAACCCACCCCTAAACCTCCCAATCTCCGCCCCATGATCCCTAAACCCACCCCTAAACCTTCCAATCTCCGCCCCCTGATCCCTAAACCCACCCCTAAACCTTCCAATCTCCGCCCCCTGATCCCTAAACCCACCCCTAAACCTTCCAATCTCCGCCCCCTGATCCCTAAACCCACCCCTAAACCTTCCAATCTCCACCCCCTGATCCCTAAACCCACCCCTAAACCTTCCAATCTCCGCCCCCTGATCCCTAAACCCACCCCTAAACCTTCCAATCTCCGCCCCCTGATCCCTAAACTCACCCCTAAACCTTCCAATCTCCGCCCCCTGATCCCTAAACCCACCCCTAAACATTCCAATCTCCACCCCCTGATCCCTAAACCCACCCCTAAACCTTCCAATCTCCACCCCCTTATCCCTAAACCCACCCCTAAACCTCCCAATCTCCACCCCCTGATCCCTAAACCCACCCCTAAACCTCCCAATCTCCGCCCCCTGATCCCTAAACCCACCCCTAAACCTTCCAATCTCCACCCCCTTATCCCTAAACCCACCCCTAAACCTCCCAATCTCCACCCCCTGATCCCTAAATCCACCCCTAAACCTGCCAATCTCCACCCCACGGTCCCTAAACCCACCTCTAAACCTTCCAATCTCCACCCCCTGATCCCTAACCCCACCCCTAAACCTTCCAATCTCCGCCCCCTGATCCCTAAAACTCCCAATCTCCGCCCCCTGATCCCTAAACCTACCAATCTCCGCCCCCTGATCCCTAAACCCACCCCTAAACCTCCCAATCTCCGCCCCTTGATCCCTAAACCTACCAATCTCCACCCCCTGATCCCTAAACCCACCCCTAAACCTCCCAATCTCCGCCCCCTAATCCCTAAACCCACCCCTAAACCTCCCAATCTCCACCCCCTGATCCCTAAACCCAGCCCTAAACCTACCAATCTCCACCCCCTGATCCCTAAACCCACCCCTAAACCTACCAATCTCCGCCCCCTGATCCCTAAACCTACCAATCTCCGCCCCCTGATCCCTAAACCTACCAATCTCCGCCCCCTGATCCCTAAACCCGCCCCTAAACCTTCCAATCTCCACCCCTTAGATCTGGATCCAACTCCGCCCCCTGGATCTCGTGTACTGCAGTGAGGTGCTACTGCAATTTCCAGGCAATTGAGAAATTGTAAAAGGTATGATTGGATCTAAATTGGATCGTGTTACAGATTGTCTATGTTAAGCATATGGGGCAATATTTAAATGTTCAATATTTATTACAATGCTGCTCTCTGGTGATGGAAGGTTGATATTACAATACAATACATTTAGGTAGAGTGAAATAAAGTAAAAGGTAGACTTTTCCATTTCATGTTTTGTTCAATGTTATTTTCTAAACTATATTTTTATTTATATCTTATCCTTACACTTTCTAGATGACTATTACATTCGTGAATAATATTGCATAATAGTATTTTTTTTTTGCCATGTTATATCAAGGTTATGTCATTATTAGCCTTTTTTTAACAAATAAAAAGTGTTCTAAACACTTGCAGGAAATATTTTAAAGGTTTAACATCTGGTTTCATATCAACAGAAAATTCAGTTTTTAATGGACTCATCCGCTGGGTGGCAGCATAACTACAGTTCATGACCCAATAACTGCCAAATAATAATCATAAAACAAAATTAATAATTTACTGTTGTGTTTTTTCTGTACCAATAGCAATTTAGAGCAATGTTAATCATTACTTGTATGGGATTGTTGCCTGTAGGTGGAATGGCAAACTGTTCCAACAAATTATACATTATTTTAATACCTTAAGTGCACTGGTTTTTGAGTAGGCTACTGGCATAAAATAGATTATATAATATTATTTTGGATTAATATCCAGTATGTTCACCTGCTTCTATTTCTCAAAAAAATGTCAGTAAATGCATGCATTGGCCTATTATCACATAACCTATTTAAAGTTGAGTGGTCGTACGAGGACATGTGGTTTAAGGTTAATGGTACGTTCTCTGATAAATCTGTGACAGATTTCAGTGACAGCTCTAGATGGCGTTTCCTTATTACTCATCGCCGGCATTTTGTAATAGGAGGGCTTGAAAAGGTTCATAAGGTAAAATAATTTTGTAGTGGTTAAAACGTTCGCTCTTTGAATTATTAATAAGGTAAACAAAAATATTGCACGCAGGGTTTCGCCAGTTAAGCCATGGCAACATTTGTTGGAAGTGTGAGGGAAACACGTGGCAATAAGAGAAAGGAATGGCTATATCAGAAGGAAAGGAAGTCTTAAACAGGCGGGGCTTAGCGGCCCAAACTCCAGAGGTGGACACAGTAACAAAGTACATTTACTTGAGTACTGTACTTAAGTACACTTTTGGAGTAGCCTATCTGTACTTTACTTGAGTATTATTTTTTCTGGAAACTTTTACTTTAACTTCACTACATTTGAAAGACAAATATCGTACTTTTTACTCCACTACATTTCTGTGAAGGGCCTTCAGTAGAGAGTAGTAACGTCAGGGATGAGTTTGGTTGTAAATGAAAGTCTGGTTGACTCCAGAACTCGACTGATGTTGGTTTCTGACGTCAACCGATTTTCAACCACAATACAACGTATGTCCAACGTTGGAGATTAACGTCAATCTGACATTGGATTCTGACATCCACTTGATTTTCATTTTCAACGTTGGGTTTGGTCTTCTAAATGTGACTTTTGTCATTGTTTTGGAGCACACTAGCTTATAGATAGCAAGACTAACATATTCATACTAAAAGCCAAAAAACTGGGAACAGTACGTTTGTGTGTCCGAAACCATTGTGGACGTTATTGAGTGACTTATTAAATCCCACGACTGGAACTGTGTTCTAGAAATACATGTTGATATGAGGGCCGACAGAGATTCAGAGGCATACGGTAGGCTACTGTAAAGTGGCTATTACATGCAACAATGCAACAATAATAAAACAATGAATTGACATTTACTTTTATACTTAAGTACTTTTAAAAATGAGTACTTCTGTACTTTTACTTAAGTAAAAATCTGTCTTTACAACTTTTACTTGTAACGAGTAATATTTGACCAGTAGTATCTGTACTTTTACTCAAGTAAGGAAGTTGTGTACTATGTCCACCTCAGCCAAACTCTAACGTTAAATACGACGTGACATAAATTATATTCTTCATATTTTTACTTTTCAGTGTTTATTTTCCCATTCAAATTCAATTAAATGTCCACGGTGTAAATATCGTCTAGATTGCTGCGTTGTCACGTGGTACATGTTACTTTTCTCAGCGCCTGTTAGGATGAGAGTGGCAGTTCTCTGCTATCATTAAGCTTATTTTATATGTCTGTGCAGGTTTCTATTTCAATGTCAGGTACCAGTTATAGTAACTACCCAGCTAACACAGTTACGTTGTGAAGACGTAACCGGACCGGACCATATTCGTCGTAGCGACGTACCACATAACGTTCCAGCGACGTAACTTTGTGATTCCCATGATCGTCGTGGCGACGTTATAGTGGTACGTCGCTGGAACGTGATGAGGACGTCTCAATGACCAAACTGGCATGTTGCGAGGACGTAACATCAAAGGACCATTTTAGTCGTAGCGACGTACCACGTAACGTTCCAGCAACGTAACTTTGTGATTCCCATAATCGTCGTGGCGACGTTATAGAAGTACGTCGCTGGTACTTCCTAACGACCAAAATACTACGTCCACATTTATGTTTAATATACTTCTCACCTTTAGTCCTGGGAATTAAGATGTGCTTGATCCATAACCTCGAAATCCACATAGAATTGATAAACTCAAACATTTCATTCTCTGCAGTAAAACCTTCTAATTATAGGGAATTGTGAACTATCGTTTTCAGTTAATACATTTAGGGATCAATACGTAATGGAAACCAATACAAACCCCTATTAAATTCTAAATAGAAAATGGCCCAAAACCCACACTGTATTAATTTATTAATAAGCATTTATTCAGTGTTACTTTGTACAATTACTAAGCCAATACATTTTGAACATTAACGATTTTTAACAATGTAAAGTGTTAAAAAGTTACGAGTACAGAAATTAAACATCAATTAATTAATCAAAAAACATAATCAATGAATAATGTAACCAACTATTAAAACGTATTCTTTTTATTGAATAAAGTGTCTTATCATTAGGGATGGGTGTAGTTAAATAATAATTTTACCACTGATACTTATCAATACTCTTATTGATACCACTCTTTATAATTTGGCGGAAAAACAAAGACCTTAAAAAAAAAGAAAAGATTCAGCAGTTTCTTTATTATTAATTTTATTTGCAGAAATAGGTTAAATTATTTCCTGAGTGTCATGTGAGGCTCCTGCTACAAATGTCTGGTGGTGATGTGCTTCATTGCTTCACTACCAGTAGCTAAACCTGAACAATGTGACAATTACCAAAGATCTATAGTCCTTGAGATTCTCTGAAGCTAACAAATACAAAAAAATATAGTTCGTAAAGAGTAAACATATGTAAAAAATTCAAATAAAAAAATATATAGATTTCTAACATCTCTCTCCTGTATTATTTCACCTACCCAAATATACATCAGTTTTTTGTTCAAGAAAATGAGCATGATGACTTTCTCAGAGAGAATCTTAGATCTCTCATTCCTGACGGTGTCCCCAGCTGTGGTAAACGCTCCTTCAGACAGTGTTGAGGAGGCAGAGGGAGATGATGGAGCGCTGTGGGAGAAGAGGAAGAGTGTCTTTTTTACCCCACCAGCGGAGGGCAGGGTCTTCTGAGGCACGGATAGGAGGAGGGTCTCGCTCTATATATTCACCAGAAGCTGAAAAATTAATTGTACCATGCTATTGTAGTCAGGTGTATAGCTTTTTGTTAGAAAGGTATAAGAAAATTGTCTAACTTACGTGTTCCTCCTCCTCTTCCTTGTCCCGAGCTGCACTGTCACCTCATCGTCCTTCTAGGCAGCTGAAACAGAGAAGCACTTTATTAATGTTGCTAATCTACAACTTTTAATGCTTTTGAAAGTCATTTATGCTCACCAAGGCTACATTTATTTGATCGAAAATACAGTGAAAACTGTAATATTGTGAAATTTTATTACAATTTAAACAACTGTTTTCTATGTGAATATATGTTAAAATGTAATTTATTCCTGTGATCAAAGCTACATTTTCAGCATCATTAACTTACTTCAGTCTTTTCAATGTCATATGATCCTTCAGAAATCATTATAACGTTAACATTATGATTTGATGCTCAAAAATGTATATTACATTCTAACATATCCAGTCATTCTAGATCAGTGGCTCCGTGTAACGTTAAGTGACGTCATCGATAAACAGCAAATACTAATTTATATATTGGATAATTTATCAGTTGGTTAAATTAGCCAATTTCCACTCACCCATTCAACTGCCAGCAAATCCTTTACAAAACAAACAAAAAAATCTCACCTACACATAAAGTTGTGATTAAAAGCCTAAACTTTTATAAACAAGAGCTTAGGTTAGCCTAACAGAGCTAAGAGCTCTTCTGAAAACGGTTGAGATGCTAACGGACTTTTTCGAAGACACTAAACTATTTATATGAAGTAAATATTCAACAGATGTGTGTCAATAACACGTAAGAAAAATGTCAGGAACAGTTGTGTGTATTATTTGTGTGATTTTAGACTTAACTCACCTGAAAGTAGTGAAAACAACAGCGATAGATGGAGTTTTGCTTTTTGTCAGTTGCAGTGGTCCGCGCCGTATCCATGGCAACCACTCCAGTGTTTGAAAGCGACGCGCACGCCCATAGTCAGCCAAGCAACATTTACATAAATAAACATCTAGAATTAACACATTAGGCTACATTAATAAAAATCTCATGAATTTAAAACTCATTTTGAAGCTCGACCCGCTCATATGTGCAAAATGCCGCCACTCCACGTGAAGTGTCATTTTTTATAATTTATTGTTTTTTTAATAATTAAAAATACAAATATATTTATATATATATATAACGTTTCAGAAACGTTGTGGGAACTTCCTCAAAATACGTCTATCCCGAGGAGAACGTTAGAGTGGTCCACTGGTTCACTGATAACGTAATAAAATCTAAATATTAAATACAAAAATGATAAAACTATAAAATTACAAAAAAAGTAAATGTCCCATATCCAAATGGCACCACTAATACTTGTAATGCAATTTTCTGGAAAGTTATCTGGGGACCAGTGGACCACGTCTCTACAACGTTATCTATGGGATAAACTAGCGACGTATTTTGAGGACGTGCCCACGACGTTTCTGGAACATTAGCCAAGATTATATAAAAATGGAACTTTACCACGACGTCCTCACAACGTTCTCCATGGGATAAACTAGCGACGTCTTTTGAGGACGTGCCCACGACGTTTCTGGAACGTTAGCCAAGATTATAAAAAATGGAACTTTACCACGACGTCCTCACAACGTTGTCATAAAGTAATGTCACGCTGACCAAATGACGACTAACTGACGACGTCGTCACAACGTACTGTGTTAGCTGGGTAACATCTTTAAACGATTGCACTTTTTAAAACACAAATGGCGTCAATCACACACAAAAGTTCCAAAGATGTTTTTTGCAGCTCAATGAAGATTTAGCTTTATGAGCCACCATGCGCCCCCTGCCGGAAAAGGGCGTTACCACACGCGTTCAAGCCGCATTCCCCATCCAATGATGGAAAGATCCAGTCACGTGATCTTGAAAGCAGGAAGCGCAGCCACATCCACAGCACTAGTGCAACTGCAGACAGCCCGAGCTGAACACCCGAACGAGTACGGAGAATAGACCAATTAGACACCATGGTTTGGAGACTTTTCTTCGTGACATTATTACTAGCCCTATTGGGATCAATGACAGGACAGGAATCTCTGACTGGTGAGTACATTTAGCATCTTTAACGTAACAGTGAAACCGCGCGTGTCCTGTTGTTGCGACGCAAACCAAAACAGTGCCTGTCACGCCATCGGCTAACGTTACACTCAACCGTGATTCTGGCGATTCCGGTCCATTAACGGTTGTTTCAACACTTTTGAGGAATAAATATTGGGTAGAAGTTAATGTTCAGTTCTGATTGCATCAACTGCCCTCGTCAGTCTGTTGCCAAATGACGAGGTCATTTCAGATTTCAACAGAACTGATTAAACAATACTAAAAAATTAATTAAAAGCTATGTTTACATTTATTTATTTTTTACTGAAGTACTGACTTATACGAGTCATTCGCGCGGTAACGTTAATCTGACTAACATTACATCGGTCTGCGTGTTTTATTATTAAGTTACACTAAAAATAACCGATTCCGACGAGACATTTATTCAGGAATTAAACTTCTAAAGTATTTTGACTTGAAAGAATAATCAGTTCGAGATGTGTAATATTTTGTCGTGATGTATGTTTCGCGCTGTGGATTCGGTAACGTCAGTGGCGTAGTACAGGAAACTACGGTGTCCATTCCGTACCGGCGGAAGTGGGATCGGTCGACGGCCGTTACGGGAATTTAAAAACAAATATTTTCCTTTGTTTTTTAATTAATTGTTCTGAGGAACCGGTTCTTGATTCCCAACCTAACTGTTAGTTCTATTAACAAGTTGTTAAACGCGGTTGATGCCTAGATTCGCGAAGCTAACGTGTTTTTTTCTAACTCAAATATTTAGACTTTTGTGTTTCTGTTTTCTTTATTTGTTTTCGACCTACCGAACTCAGAATAGTATAGTTACTTCAATTACTGAAACGATTATTAATCTCTTATAATCTTGACACACAAAATGATCGCTGTTATGTAACGTAATCAAATACATTATGGTTTTCTATTTTGTTATCTTGTGGCTTTCGCTTCCATTCAGATCTGCAATGTGAAGATCTATATTTATCCAGAGAATCACATGTTGGGCTGTAAAATCTGTCTTCACCTCTCTCTCTCTCTCTCTCTCTCTCTCTCTCTCTCTCTCTCTCTCTCTCTCTCTCTCTCTCTCTCACACACACACACACACACACACACACACACACACACACACACACACACACACACACACACACACTATCTCTCTATTTTACTGCGCCTTTAAGAGTGTCACTAGGGTTTTAAACAACCTTTTGTTTGGGTTTTGCCAGATCATATTCACTTGATCACAAGACCCATTGGTCCCCTTCCCAGTTTTTCTGTTCAGCTCCTCCTCAGTGTTGGGGAAAGTTACTTTTAAAAGTAATGCATTACAATATTGCGTTACTCCCTTAAAAAGTAACTAATTGCATTACTTAGTTACTTTTATAGAAAAGTAATGCGTTACGTTACTTTTGCGTTACTTTTTTCCCCACCTGGTCTGGGCTTGTTTTTTTTATAACACAAAAGTTATATTTTTGGGCAAATGTAAAGACCCTTTCACAGCAAAAGTTAAATAATAATCCTCCGGCTGAAGGACATGTGTACAGTAGAGGAAAGCACACACGCAAACCTCTCTATCTATCTATAGTCATTTCTGCTTATTAAACTGAATCATCGAAGGTCAGAAGCAAGTACATTGGTCAATAAAGTGAGATTAAATGCATAAAAATGTATGTTTTATTGAACATATTTAGTTATTGGAGGTTTGCATAGTATTCTGATTCTGCATTTCACTGATTTTATTCATTTTGAGGAATATTTAATATTTTTTTGTGCAAGTGAGATGAGTAAATGCTCACATTTAGTCTAGAACTACAATAAACATCATGTACACACACACACGCGCACACACACACACACACAACACCTCTGCATTTTGATTTGTCTCAACATGAGGACAGGAGAGCTGTCAGTCAATAAATGGGAAAACAAAGTAGCTTGGGTTATTTATTTGAAAAAGTAATTCAGATATTTTGTTGTGAATTGTAAAAGTAATGCATTACTTTACTAGTTGCTTGAAAAAGTAATCTGATTACGTAACTCAAGTTACTTGTAATGCATTTCCCCAACACTGCTCCTCATCTACACTAGTATTTAAGATTAAAAGTGTCGATTCACAAGCAGAGGAGACTCTAGATTGCCATATTGTTAGCATGGTTCTGTTATCTTCCACCTAGAGACTTGTTTTCCTTGTGTTCAGGGTTAAAGGCCGAGAGATATCACTGACACACGCTCTGGGAGCAAATCTAGCTCAACAATGGAGTAAACCTGTGTTAGATTGGCCGATGTGTTGCTTGATATGTCATTTATTGGTTTGTTTCTTTTGCAGATGACGCTTGCGGTTCATTGAAATCTTGTGATGAATGTGAAAAAGTGGCTTCCTGCCTGTGGATGAACTGCAAAGGTCAGTCCCTCCTCCATGTCAAATTCAAAGCTCACATGACAACAATTAACTGATCTGACAACAGTAAAATGCAGACAAGCCATGATTAACCCCTTATCAAGCGCTCCCCTTTTTTCTTTATAGACATGAAAATGCACATTCCGAACTTAAATGGTTGTAATTCAGGAATGCTTTGTAATATAGATGTAAGATCTTGTTTTTAAGAAGACACTTGGCAGATTTTTGTAGAAGTTAAATGAATTAAGACAGTTAAACAGAAAAAAAGTTATAGAAGTTTGAGTTGTTGAAAATGTACGTTAAAAATGTAATTATTCATATTTTATATCAAATATATATTTTCAAAACCTGGTGGACTCTAAAACTGCAAAAAAATCAAAGGCAAAAATTTCAACAAGTTGTTTCAAATGTTAGGTTGATATCTCTTGAAATGAGCTTTCAGTGAGATTTAGTTTGTGTGCAGTACCACACTTCTCCACTAGTGGACATTACTGCCCATATAAGGGCGCCTCCGATCTGAACCATTATTTTTACAATTTTCATACAATTTATGAAGTAGACATCCTATTCAGAAGTAGTTTTGGAACTTTGGCAGATTTTGAAATGAATTCAACCTCTAAGAAACACAAAAGATCACGTATGTGCATTATAGCTCGCTGACACATCACTAATGCTGAATCTATTATTCTTTTCTTTATATTTAAAACATTTTCAGACCTTTTTGTCTAAAATAATTGAACGGATGCTATCTTTTGAACTCTTGGCATGAAAACAAACTGAGGTTTCTACCATTCTTTCATGATTTTTCATGTTCATCACTATTTCAAAATAAAGGTCTGAACACGCCTCAGGAGTATGAACATATTCTTGTTGCAAATTGATAAATTATGGCTCCTCTCTAATTTAATTTGAAAATCAGTCACCAAATATGTAAACTAGAGATTGTAAGCTTTCAAATGATATATAGTTTGTCAAGATTGGTTTAGGTTTAGTATAGGATATTACGGTTTTAAATATATAATGGCCGTGGGCCCGCCAATGCCAATATAACGGGTTAAGCAACCTCTCTTTTTTAAAATGTTTACTTTACTGTTTTGATATACATTTATACATATATGATGTTTCTATAAACATACTAACATATGATAAATAAACCAGTTTGCTCATATTAATGGAAAGCCTTATTACATGAAGAGAAAACTCTAAGCATAACCTGTAGTTCCCAGGATATATATATAAATACCATGTAACTGTCTAAAGTGTTGCTGATGTGGCGCACAGATAATAAATGGAAGCCAGTGTTTGTGTGTTTGGCAGTTCATTCGGTGATTAATGCTGGCTTCGGTCAGTGTGAACCTGAAGTAACTGCCCTTTAATCCCTGGAGTCCTTCTCCATGCCGCTTTGCTAATGGATGACGTGAAATGAATCAGAGAGAGTAAATATACTAATGAAACGCACGCACTGTTGCTATGGCACTCAAGGCTCTTCAGGGGGAAGAAACCGGAGAGAAAGTAAGCAGAGAGAAGGCCGTGTCATGGATGGAAGGAGTGGAGAGTGAAAATAGCAACCGCAATTATTGAGTAATAATCAAATATGTTTCATATATTGTTTCAAATCAAATTAAATTAGGGCTTTAAAGACGTAAATTATCTTGGAACTTCTCCCCGTTTTTGTTGTATAAGATTTGGGTTTGCTTTAAGATACAGGGCTTGATGCTTGCTTTTCCCCAAGGAGTTGAAAAATTTAGGAGCACAAACTTTAGGGGCGCAATGCAAATTTTTCAAATGTGTTTTAGCTTAATAAGGTGAAATATAGGAGACATTATAACAAGGAGAACGAAAGGAAGTACACTAGGTACTTTAAATAATACTGCTTCAAACTCTTACTAATTGACCAATTATTAAAATGAGCAATGGCTTGACACAGGACCATATCTTCTGGACTATAAGTCGCACTGGACTATAAGTCGCATTTATTTAGACATTTATTTCACAAAATCCAAGACCAGCAAGTTATTCAGCTCCACAACAGCACACAGAACAACAGCTGAATAGTGTCCGGTGTGTTAGCGTAACACATTAACAGTTATTCAGCGGCACAACAGCATAAAGAACATATACCTGAGGCTGAATAGGCTAAACTAGCATTAGCCAGCGAGTCCAACAAGTCACCGGTCAGCAAGTTCACCAAGCTCCCGATCTCATTCCTCAACACTGAATACATTGAGTTCTTCCTCGGTGTCGCTTCTGAACAACTCCGCTAACTAGAGCGCCCTCTCGCGGCTGTAGACGGTAATGTTTTCTCTTGGTTCATCTCAGCCAGTATGAATTAATTTTGATATATAAGTCGCACCTGACTATAAGTCGCAGGACCAGCCAAACTGAAAAAAAGTGACTTATAGTCAAGAAAATATGGTAGTTTTTATTCTTTGTTAACGTTAATTGATAAAAATACAACTGTTCTGTTGAAATTGTTCATGTTAGCCATTAGTATTTGAACTCATCTAATTTGTGTTTGACTAAATAGACTTCTACTTAATTTTCATCGTAAACACAACTCAAATAGTTTGTGTAACAGAAACATAATTCAACCGACTAAACGCCAATACAATTAGACGTAAAAATAATTAAAGTGAATACACTTTAGCACAACATGCATTAGCTCTATTTCACTATTCACATTTCTGCCGTGCCATCACCTTTTCATCAGTGTTATTTATTCAATTAAAGTTTAATAATCATACTAGGCTGTATCGTTGTTTTTCCATAACCAAATTGAAATCATTGTTATACCATTTAAGATATTTAAGAAGTGTTATTCACACTCATGCATGCTCCTAAATACATTTTACAGTTCAAGTTCGCACACATTTTTAGTCACAAACGCGAGTGCGCACTGCCGAGCCCTGACACAGGAGAGATGCTGCTACCAGATAACTTTATAAGATCCTTAGGTATTCTACGATTTGTGGTAAACCATTTAAAATATGCAGAGGCTGTGAGTTATAATGTTTAATTGTTTGCTATTATACATGAAAAAATTGCAGTACAGAGCCAGATTTGTATTACAGTAATGACAATTCCTGCAAAAATCTGGGGGATAAGAACCTTTTTTTCCACTTTTTAATATCTATAATTTGGTTAATAGTTAAACAGAATTTATATTGCACTGACTGTAACAACACGGTTAAACCACTTCCTTGAAAGATCACTTTCACAGGCTTTGTTCTCGGTCTTAAATTAAAAGTCAGCTGTCATTCTCCACAATCCGAGAGTCTAGAATGTGTCTCAAAGTACGAGACTGTGCTTGACCGCAGAGAGAAGTGGTCTGACGTGCCCGAGCAGGTGTATCTGTGACCGCACCTCCCCCATAACAAAGCCAGTAGCATTAGCATTGTGCTATCGGCTCCCTAGAGATGACGCTATCGCTTTACACTCCTTCAGGCGAACGGCAGACTGGAAATATCTGGGTCTTTCCTACTGTAGCGCTGCAGACTGGTGTGTGTACTGGTTCTGTACATTTTACGACGGGACTTTTTTTATTCGTTTTGAGGGCGTTTCCACAAAGTCAAGGTTTCTTGAGGCCTGTTTGAAACAATCTTCAGGCTAAATCTATGTGTTGCGACATGAACTAAATAAACTCGTTTGTTTGAATTAGTGACATATGACTCTGTGTGGGTGTAGAAGGAAGGCGAGGCAAACTGGAAGGCAGTGTTTGCACATATTAATATATGTTTTGCTGATGTGATCTGACATAATCATAACTTGATAGCATGCTCTATTTAAACTAAAATCAAACACTTAGACTAAAGCGTTTCATTCACTTCTCTTACAGATTGTTGAAACTAGTGTTGCCACCTTCAGTGTGGCGAAATAAGGGACACCCATTATTTTGTCAATCTTCTAAACAGGGTCCGACCTTGATGTAATTTGATTCTAATCATAATGTAACATTATTGAAAAACAGATTTTTGTCAGTGTAAAAAAATGCTCAACTTTGACAGTCATTTGTATTGTTATAATTGTGATTTCATAATATGTAGATGTGAATCCAACTGAAAACTAGTGAAAATATGTATTTTAGTCAAATAGCAAATGGTGTAGCTCTGCATCTACTAAAGTGATCATTTCTTTACTTTTAAAATGGTATTTTCCAAAAGATGGGAAAAAATCTTACACTAAACCATGTCAAATTATCCATATCCATGAACGTTAGAAATGTGGGTCTTTTATAAAGTGAATTTTACTATTTTACTGTTTTTGTATAAAACATATTTATTTATTTATTTATTTATATAGCCTAAATTAAAATATATATAATAAATCCTCCTAAAACTATAAATCCTAAAAAAAACTATGATGTTGTTTTAAAATTACATTTTGTTGAAACAACACAAGTGTGACTTTTCCCCCCCACACTAACATAAAAAACAGATATTATTCAAATTTATTTAAATTTTGTAGATCTAGAAAGTGTTGTCAACCGTGCAGTCACGTGCAAAAAAAGATAATTTTTAATTTATTTCAGCAAACGTCATTTGGGGTCAAAGACCCGAACAGCGCACGAGGGGTTAAAAGCGTGCAGGTTTACCGCGCATGTTCACGAGACTCAGTCGCTATAGAAACAAAGACGCTAAAATGCAATCACGCAATGAGCTTCTCTACTACGAAATTGATTTCTTTGTATTTGCTATTAGTATTATCCATACCGCAAAATCCTTATGTTTTTATTCAACTATGTGTGGGCCTAATGTAAAATACGGGACAAATCGCGTCCCTAGTTGAAACAGTCTTTTATAATAATAATAATCATTTTTGTTGTTCTTTTATAATTATTGATATTTATACCTGCATAATATCATTACATATGTTCTTATTGTAGTCTAATGATGTAGTTATTATTATTATTGTCAAAGCACAAATAAAACAATTATTGAAATGAAAATCATTTAATGGGATAGTTCATCCAAAAATATATTAGAAATGGTCTTTTCTCGCCCTCAGGCTCTAGACCTGTTAAACTTCTTTGTTCTTCTGAACCCAAAAGAAGATATTTTGAAGAATGTTGGTAACCAAACAGTCGCAATGACTTGAAAAATTAGTATGGAAGTCAAAGAGTGAGTAAATGATGACCGAATTTGTATTTTTTTGTTTTTGGGTGAACGATCCCTTCAAGTTTACTGCATGTATTGTTCATATCAGTTATTAGACTCTTAACCCTAAAATAGCCTGCATCCGTCATAAAAGCTCTATCTCTAGTTTCTACGAAGTTAATTATTTACTAATTCAACTTGTGGAAGTTTTTATGTGATCTATCTTTCCAGTAAAGTAAGTGCCACTTCTCATTGGCACATGTGTAGTGAGACGGAGGCACAGATGTTCAGGTTTTGCTGTCTAATCTGTGAAAACCATAGACTGTAAAACAATATGGACGTAGTGTCCGTGACGTCACCCGTAGGTTTCTGAACATATCTTCAGAATACTGCTAAGTGTGTAACTGGAGAGTTTGGTGTACATCGGCTGAGATGTTTATACTGGAGAATGACAAAAAACTAATTTTGAGAAAAAGGCATTTAAAGATTTGTAATGTAAAAAATCATACTTTTTTAGTGGAAACAACGATTTACAGACACAATATCTCATCACATCATTAGCAACAACAATACAAACCACCTAAATCACATCAAAACTTATAAACACAGCATTTATGGCCTTCAACTGAGCAGAAAAACAGTCAAAAACACACATCTGGATGTCAGAGCGCGTCACGTGATGCTTCTGAACCAATCACGCTGTCAGAAATTGACATCAGCCAATGAGATTTCGCTTTTAGAGTTAAATGCCGACTGTGCTTTCACGATTGGTTGCTGATTAAAGGTAATTACCATATTTGGATCCGACAGCATTGTACAGGAGAGAGAGAGCTTCACAGACGTGTGTGAGATTAAAGGAAGCAGAGAGAGATCGCGTCAACTTTTGTTGAATTTCGGAGAAATCTACAGACGCAAACAGACAAAGTGCAGTAAAATAAACACCTAAAATGTGTATTTCGGACTTTTTTCACCACAAGTCTGAAAGAAGACATGATATTGAAGACAAATAGCTCAAAATTGACCAGTAAAAAAAAAACGATGTTTTTGCCTGCCGCGTCTCGCCTTAATATAATATAAACGGATGAGTTATAAAAAAATTCGCCCCCCTCACAGTTTTCATGAAATTAGCTGTATAGACCAAAGCCACTTCGAGTACCAGGCTGTAAACATGTTTTTTTCTGCTGTAAAGTTGGGCATTTCAACATGGGGGAGATACAGATTTGACTCACTTCTGTGGCCAGTCGATGAATTGCCGTTTAATTCACTTCCGTGTCGGTTTCAAGAGAGAGACGGGGAGGTTGCCGCTTGGTGAAAACCAGTAAAAGCCGGCTGATTGACATCATATTCATTCAACTGATTGCTCCAGAAAGTGCCAGTGCAGTCCTTTTAAAGTAATGAACATGTATGCGTTTCCCTTCAATCATTACTCGAGCTGGATTTGGTTCTGTGTCCACACAAACTGCTGAGGGCTGGGAACTGGGAACGAAGCGGTCTGGAATGTAAGGACATTTTTGCTAGTCAAGCACTTATTCAGAAAGCAAGGAATTGAAAACATCTTGATGTGTCGTCACAGTGGAATTTCAACATGAGAGTTGTACCTTTCACGAAAGCATGTGACATTTCTTTCTCTGTCTATGCGGTCTTGTGGGGATAAAGACAATACACTTCAGCACACCTGTGAAGGCTTTTTCTTGGGGCTCAGTTCTCACTGAGAACGAAGCGCTTCTTTTTACATAAAATACTCAAAAGCCTGTGACGGTCAAGGACACTCGCTCTGAAAGAGAACGCTGTGATGCTCGATGACTCAAACTCAATATACACAATCACACAATAGCAAGTTGTAGCAACAACAACCAAAAGCTTTTATGCTGGCCTAAACTAAGACTACGACACAAGATTATTTCCTAACCTTGAGAACTTGGTTATTTCATTAATATGATAAACCCATATTGCTCCAAATATAAGACGGCTCTTTTTATTTGGAATTACATTTGAAAAAAATGAATCGTCTTATATTCAGTGTCTAGACTTTCAATAATTTAAATAGTACACCCACAACAATAGGGAGCGCCAAATACGTGTAAAACAAGTGTGCCCCCCAGGACTAATAAACGCATTAAACAACTCTTAATTGACCCTTCGCAGGGAGTTTGATTGACAGGTGATCTGACCAATCATACTTCGCCATCCGCCATTTTGTTCGACAAAGCAGTCAGGAGAGTTAGTAGATTAACATGGGAGGATTTGAGCTTGAGAAGCGGAGTGTACTGACGTCTTTCCGCGGTTAAAACAACATTCCTTCTGATGTTCATTCATGTTTATTTGATGCTATAAAAGAGATGATCGGTTCACGAGCGGCTTTAACTGAGGCGACAGCGATCTGTCACACACATTAAAGAGACACAAAACGCTATTTATTGTTTACATTTCTTTAAAAAAAATGACCAAATTTGAAAGGTGAGACTGTTTAATATCAAAAGTAACCGAAAAGTAAGCTGGTCTGTGTCTGTCAGTGTCTCTCTGCTCCGCGATGTGTTTTTCACTGCGTGAGAACGTGTGTGTGTGTGAGAGCGGTGTAGCTTGTCGGACATAGCGTCAGTAACTAAGGGGGGCGGGGCTTTGCAAACGGTCAATTAAGCCGCCCAGAAATGCTGTGTGTCTGAGTGTAATGTTAGAAGATGGCGAGCCCAAAAAGACAGTCTTAAAAATGCTAACAGTCAAAGAAAAGCTTTCCCGCCGTCCTAAAAGCGGCTCGTTTTTGCTACGTTCTGAACGCTTGCCTGTCAGTGTCTTCAAAACGGCCGCTTTGAGTTTTGATGAGAAACTGTTGTCTTTTCAGTGCTATGTGAAAGCGTAAGGAAACAACATTAATATCCCATGGATCAGATGTGTTTTTTTGACATGCCAACATCTGTCACTGTACATAGAAATGGTGAGAAATCAGCCATCAAATGATAACTACAGGTTATTTTTAGGGTATGCATTGAAGTGTTTATTTTTTATATGTGATTGTTGGTATATTTTACCAGTGATTACCATAGTTTCAATATGCAATATGAACATTATTTTCAAATAAAAGCATTTACTTTATAGAAGATAATATTTGGTGTTCACTCTAAAAAAATGCTGGGTTGTTTCAACCCAATTTTGGGTCAAATATGGACAAACCCAGCTGTTGGGTTACATTTTTAAATTACATTTTTAACCCAACGTTTGGGTTTGTCCATATTTGACCCAAAATTGGGTTGAAACAACCCAGCATTTTTAGAGTGTTCAAAAAGCCTTTTTCTGAAAGGTACATCTTGTGTTATAATCAGGGTTGTCTTATATTCGGAACAATATGCCTTATACTATTATATAAACAATAATTTTAAGTATAAAATCATTAATGAACATGATTTCTGTGCGTTTTAAGCACACATTATCTGTGAGTGAATGAGTTAGGCAATGAGTCCACTGTGACGGGGCTTTCTGAACTTAAGTCAATGACAAACATGCGGAAGAAAACCGTGTCGGTGAAGTGGATTTCGAAACCATGTGAAAATGTAATTATTGCTGTCGGGAGGAATTTGAGTGCTGAGCTGTCGTCATACTTGCATACAATGCTAGTCATGTGTGACGAGGAGGTAAATGGAAACCAGCTGATTGTGAGACAGACGTTTCTGGGAATTGATTCCTCATACTCTTATCTTTCTTAGAGTGTGACATACTGCCTCATTTCTAGATCTGACTTTCTTTATATGATGGAATGTATAGAAAAATCAATGCAATCACACCAGTTCTTTCTGCATTTTTTTTTATCCAGTTTTTTAACTTTTATATTCCAAGTGTTGAACTAAGGAATGTTGTCTTGCTGCTTTTTATAACAAGTTAACAGAAGTTGAGTGACTAATTATTATAATTTTTCACCTCCAGTGTACAAGGATTGAGTCCCCAACACCACAAATTGTAAAACAAAATGCCGTTTGTTGAAGAACTAATGCAATTTTAATTAGTGCAGCTAAAATATTTCAGTCCGTTGATATTTAGATATTTAGATGCCCATATTTGAGAATCAAATTTCTCTTTCTTGCAGTTAAAATGCACAGTGACGTTATTTGGTCTTGTTTGTTTAGTTTGTTGTTATTTTTGTCTCCACTACATTTCAGGTAATGCCAGTACACCCGAAATTAAGTGTGTTAATGGCACTGTTGAGGACCTAATAGTCAACTGCACCAAAGTGAACTGCACAGGTAAGTCCTGTCCCACTATAATAACTAAAATACTGCTTGGTCGTAGCATTCGTCAACTCCAAAACATAAGCAATTGGCTCATTAGCTATGATATGAATGTTCTGTGAGTTGCCCAATCGTATGTTTGGATGATGACTGTTTCCTCTGGACTGCAGCGCCAACACCGCCCTCGACTGCGAGCCCCACCACCATGAACACTAGCAATGGTACGACCTTCCAGACTCACATCATGTGCATTCATGCGCACCTCGCAACACATAACTACATAATTCAATTTTATTCAAAGAGCACGTTTAAATACAATATAAAGAGCCGACAGATAACAATAATGAAACCATAAAACCAACAAATTTGAAATAAAGTATTTAATTGATTAATAAAAAGTAAAGCCCACTTACATCTCAATGATTCAGGGCCCTTATACACTATGAAAGCTATGATACCTGCTTTACTACATGCTAATATAGAACAAACACTCAAATAGAGCATTTTATCATCTCACAATAGACCCACATCAGCTTATAACAAAGAGCAGTCTGAAAAATATGATGTATTGGCATTTTTATTGTTTACTGATACAATGCAAAAATGAATCTGAACCACTTTTTTCTGTTTAGCTACCACGGTAATCGCTTCCTCGACGATCCCCTCCACTTCAGCTCCGACTACGAACGGGACGTCCACAAGTAAGTACAGCTCTCTCTCTTTTCTTTTTTCTTGTTTTTTTAATAGGTGTCATACAGATATTAACAAAACCTCACGCATCATACAAAACAAACCCAACAAAGAGTAAAAGACGTAAAAAATACATTATTAGGGCTGGGCAAAAAAATCTATTTTTCGATTACAGGTAATCGATTTTTAAAATGTGGTTGATTCAAAATCGATTCTCAAAGGCCAAAAATCTATTTTTTTCCATATTTATTTACCTATCACCCAAAAGCCAGTATTAGTTTTCCTAGAGTGTTCATAGGCTTGCAGTCTCCATGTTACAGATAATGCTGTGAGGTTTTATGTTAGTTTAATCTTAAACATAAGATAACCTGATCCTGATTGATCAAGGCGTGCGAATTCTGACTTTCAGCATCAATTTTTCATCTTGCATCAAAATCCTGTCTATTCACTATATGCATTTGAAGGTGGGTTTTAATGTACCCAAGAGTACCTGAAATAAAAAGAGTTTAACATACAGGTTTGTGGCTCTATTTCTTTTTATTAATTAACCGCTCGTAAACTTATGTTCACCGTTTAAAAATAAATAAATATAGGATTTGTATTAAATCTATATTCATTGAGTCGAATCGAAATTAGAATTGGAATTCAATCGAGAATCGAATCGAATTCAGAGCTTGCGAATCAAAATTGAATCGAATTGGAACATCTGAATCAATACCCAGCCCTATACATTATACAACAATTATTTGATATTATAAAAAAAAAAAAATATATATATATATATAGAGCCTGTATCACACATTCAACATAAGTAATTGACATGGCAGTACGCTAAAATAAAAAAATATATTTTATGTTTTTTTGGGACTTATTACCGTGTGTGTGTGTGTGTGTGTGCGTGCAAAAATAAACATAACCGTGCATGTAAGTTTGTATATGATTGAGTGTTTTTGTGTTTAATTTTTGTAATGTTGAAGTCAGCAGGATTGGTGTAGTATGAACTGTTGTAGGTTGAAGTATTGTGTCCTAGTTATAAGGGGATGGGTTTGAAATCGAGTATGTTGAGTTGAGTACAGCTCTTCTTCACACTGTCAGGATTGACTGAAAATGTGTTTTTGTTTTTTTCCACAGACACTACCGCGTCCCCTACAACGTCTCCATCTAAGACATCCACATTTGACGCCGCCAGTTTCATCGGGGGAATCGTGTTAGTCCTCGGCCTTCAAGCGGTCATCTTTTTCCTTTACAAGTTCTGCAAATCCAAGGATCGCAACTACCACACCCTGTAACTCTGCCACCCGACGGCACACCAAACCTACACTCCAACCCCGAGAGAGAGAGAGAGAGAGCAGTACACACAGATTCGATGATATTTCTTAAACACTTGTGACCCCCCCCCATGTTTAGCCTCATATTTGATGCCTGTGATTGGAGCTTTAGAATTGATTTATGTTCGAGCTCTCACACGCACTCGTTAATTATGGGGTCTGCTTTCATGAACAACCACACCTTTCCATCTTAAGTTATGTTTTAATTATTTCATTTTTGATGACCACACAGTGATCCGTCGTCTCAATACCGGAATGAGCCGGAATCTTCTCATCGCGCCCGTGGCAATACTTCCCCCATTTCCAGTGTTAATGTCACTATGGTCAGGTATCTTCACTAGAACAGTGTTTTATACAGTTGCCATTCTACCCAGTCATCTTCACCAAGTGCAAAAATAATATCTGTATAGTTCAGACACACACACACACACACTCTTTTGGTTTGTGACTGCCTGTGTTGTGTTATTAAAACACTTTTTTGGCCATTGCTCTCATTCATACCAACCAAGAGAGCCAAAGTGTTTGCAATAAATTACATTCCCCAGCTTTAACTATCTACATTTAGACATCAGTTCTCAAAACTAGTTAAATCTGGCATCTTGCTGCCCTTTCCCCCCCAATTGTGAGTGCTAGGTAATGTCAGAGATGCGTTATATACCCTTAGTTAACATCACATGACCTCATTAGGGGTCATTGTGGTGGACTTACCAGCGTGTCGGCCATTTTAAGTTGTACATTTACGGGGCTTTGCCAATCCAGTTCTACTTAACAGCTTGAAGTAAGTGATTTGAATGATGTAATTCTGCCGGACATGAGAACGGAACGAGGCACACCGTGAGGGCGGAGTCGAGGATCCCATTCAGAATGATTGACAGTTGAGTCAAAGTGCCTTTAGGTGGAGGGCGGCAGTGGCTTTGCTGCCTTAAAAGTGAGCCTTAAAAGTGTGAATGCGTTCGTCGAGCCCAGGCTCTGTGTTGGTGTGTGTGTGGACACGCGTGCGTGCTTGTGTCGAAGAAGTAGATCTAGTGTCTGCCAGCTGGACTGATCGCTATATTATACGAAGTAGAGAATTAAAGGTTAATTCATTCGTTTAATTATGGATTCATGTTATTTTTCCCGAGGGTAAAATCTTCTAGCGTACCGTACTCCCATTCAAAAGTAGATTGATATTTGTACATAATCTGAACTCTTTGACCATAAACTGAAATCAATATAATTTTATACAAGGCACTGAAATGTCTTAACCTGAGGTTGCACACACAGAGCCTGATGTTTTATTAGGAGCATTTGTGTTAAATACCCTTAAAGAGAACTGAAAAGTGCATTCAGGATATGTTTTGTATTGCTATTCATCTGCAGATTTTTGATTGACACTTAGAATAGAGCCGGATCAAACTCATGCACTCTGAAAAAAAAAAAAGAAGCTGAGTTGTTTTAACCCAATTTTGGGTCAAATATGGACAAACCCGTTGGATTAAAAATGCATTATAAAAATGTAACCCAACAGCTGGGTTTGTGCATATTTGACCCAAAATTGACCCAGTATTTTTTAGAGTGCATGGGTTTAATTTCTGGAATATAAAAATTGAGTTTTGAGTAGATTTGTTTTAAATGCAGATTGTCTATGCCTTGTTCAGCATATTTCATTTAGTACTGTGTTCTTAAATGCATTTGTCTGGCTATTGCGCTGGTACGTGTATAGGCCTAGGGCCTCCCCCCCCCTCCTCCTCCTCATTTCTGTGTTCTAAAATGATACATGTAATAATCTTGATTAGCTTTGCTGCTAATAACTTCCTCTGCGAGTCGTAATGACGTTGGTTTAGGAAGTGATTCATGTTATTTGGGTTGCAAATATTGTAATGGCAGAAATGACTAGATTTGTTTGGTGTGTGTGTGTGTGTGTGTGTGCTTTAGTTTCCTCTGCTTCCCTGACGTCCAGCGTTGTGTTAACTGCATGTTTCTCAAAAGACGACTGTTAAGGCCTCACTCTTTATTGAACCACTCACTCTGATCGCTTGTGCGTCGTCGTACTGTATCTCGGTGCTTACATGCCAAAGGTGTATATCAGCACGAGTCACTAAAGCTGCTAATGCTTCATCTCGCCTGTAGTGTAGTCCGATACAAGCCTACTGGTTTCATGCCAAATTAGAAACACTGGTTACAGAACTACACCACTCCTCACAGTATTGTGTGTATACATCAGGCGACATCCAAAGATCCCACTTAATAGCGAATGGATTTTAGCGGCGCATGCGAAGGGCTGTAAATGTACATGTATGGATTTAAAGGGATAGTACACACAAAAAATGACGTGTATATATAATTTAGTAAAATATATAACCTTCACGTCATTTCAAACCTGTATGCATACAGAAGAGGTAATTGTAAACACTTAAAACATTCTTCAGAATATATTTTGTTGTACAGGTTTGGAATGATATGAGTGAGAAATGTATATTTTTTGGGTGAACTGTCCAGTTTATATCCATATTCAGAGCTCCGTGACGGATGCTGATGTTTATAGATCAACGACTCGTAGAGAATTCACTCTTACTTCAATATCTGTGGCCTTGTGTTCTTCTGCCGTGATGTTCGTGTGCATGCACCAGATTTCCAGCCATAACAATGCCATATTTTGCCATCTGAGCTTGTGTTGCGTTCCTTTCTGCACCTTTTGAGGAAAAAGTGCCTTAATTATTTAAGAGTAAATGAAGATTACTGTTGCCATGAAGACTTGTACTCGGAGACCGAGCGGTTAGGATTATTGAAGTTGTGAGTAGTTAGTGAGAGAAACGTGGAGTATTGCATCTTGCCCGCGCCAACATTAAAGAGTTAATAATGTATTTTTTTAAATAATTACATTTTTTGGCCTATTGTTCAGTAGAGCATTTATTGTTGCTTTCTTTAAATCGCTGCACATGCCCCACATAACACTCTTGTTGATTTACTTTTGTGTCTTGTTTCCAGAAAGTCTGCCTTAATTGTTTTAATTATGTTGGTTTTATTTCTCTGGAACTTGGGTTTCTATCTTTTGTTCTTGTGTTTTCCCTCGTTTCAGATCTGCATTCGCATTTAGGTTGAAATGTGATAAATTAATTAAAGTTTGAGTAATGTAAACCAGTTGTGTGTGTTTTATGTTGCCTTTTTATTTAAGTAACACTTTTACAGTGGCATATGTTACCGATCTCAAGAGTAAAATACATCAAATTAATTGCATTTTATTTTTGTATGTCCCAATTAATGCACCATTAAATCTTGCAACTGTGAGTGTTTATTTTTTATAATTGTTCGTTTGTCTCCTGTAACTGCATCGTACAACATGACTTTATTTCTTATTTCAAACTTAATTTATTTTCCATTTTGGAAATGGACTTCATTAATCAGTTTGATAAATATAAGGATATTCTTTTTAGTGTAAAGATGTTGTTAGTATTTCACTATAAAAGTTGCTAGAGACAAATAATTATCAATATCTTAGACAAACCATAAAACTGAACGAGATATCATGTTTTCTTCACTGTTTATTATATAAATATATGAGCAAGCAAAAATATGTGGTAAAAGGTTCATGTATAATAACGGATCACCTTTCTAGAACCCAAGGTCACTTGCAGAGTATAATAAACTAATGAATACGCAGCAATCCCTTTTTTTTAATAGGTATGAAAATGCACATTCCGAACTTAAATGGTTGTAATTCAAGAATGCTTTGGAATATAGATGTAGAAGATATTTGGCAGATTTTTGTAGAAGTTAAATAAAGTTAAACTGAAAAAAAGTTATAGAAGTTTGAGTTTATGAAAATGTACAATGTTAAAATATATATTTTCAAAACCTGGTGGACTCTAAAAATGCAACAACAAAAAAATCAAAGCCCAAAATCTGAACAAGTTGTGTTTCAAATGTTAGGTTGATATCTGAGTAAATGAGCGTTCAGTGAGATTTAGTTTGGGCGCAGTACCACACTTCTCCACTAGTGGACATTACTGCCCATATAAGGGCGCCTCCATTTCCATATGTGGTTTGAGTCTGAACCATTATTTTTACAATTTTCATACAATTTATGAAGTAGACATCCTATTCAGAAGTAGTGTTGGAAGTTTGGCAGATTTTGAAAGTAATTCAACCTCTAAGAAACACAAAAGATCACGTATGTGCATTATAGCTCGCTGACACATCACTAATGCTGAATCTATTGTTATTTTCTTTATATTCAAAACATTTTCAGACCTTTTTTTCTAAAACAATTGAACAGATGCTATCATTTGAACTCTTGGCATGAAAACAAACTGAGGTTTCTACCATTCTTTCATGATTTTTCATGTTCATCACGATTTCAAAATAAAGGTCTGAACACACCTCAAGAGTATGATCATATTCTTGTTGCAAATTGATAAATTACGGTAATTTATTTAGAAAATCAGTCACCAAATATGTAAACTAGAGAGTGTAAGCTTTCAAATGATATATAGTTTGTCAAGATTAGTTTAGGTTTAGTATAGGATATTACTGTTTTAAATATGTAATGACTGTGTTACATATTTAATGGAGCAATTACAAAAATTGTTGGCAAAGATAGAAATGGACAAAGCAAATGCAGAGTCATTATTTATTTCAGACCCGCTGCCCACGGATGATCATCTAAATTCAGGGAATAACAATCACACCAGAGGACCTTAGAGAGAACAGTCGGGGGAACATAAGGGTGGAGTAGCTGATATTATTTAGAATAAAGATAAGAAGATAACAACAAAAGTCTAGTCACAGTGTCTCATCCCTGGACTATGTTTATTATATATTTCACTGTAACTGTGGCCTAGAGAACAGTCCTTGAAACGCTCCTGTAATGTTTAACTGACAGGATATGTGCTCACCCCGAGGGTCAGCTCCAGTCCTGCTTACTCTGCTCTAAATCCTCAAATGTCTTCTCTGGACAGGATGTGCACGTATTATTATTCAATGTTTTCCACACACACACACACACACACACACACACACACACACACACACACACACACACACACACACACACACACACACGCACACACGCACACGCACTATTGAAAAGATGATCTTAAAGGATTAGTTCACTTTAAAAAAAAACTTTTGCTGATAGTTTCCTCACCGCGATGTCATCAAGATGTCCATGTCTTTCTTTCTTCAGTCGGAAAGAAATGAAGGTTTTTGATGAACACATTTCTCCATATAATGGACGTCAATGGGCCCCAAACGGGTCAAGGTCCAGATGACAGTGTCAGCGCCGCTTCAACGGGCTTTAAACGACACCAGACGATGAATACGGGTCTTATCTAGCGAAACCATCGTCATTTCACAAATAAATAAAAAAGTTTAAGTTTTATAAGCACAAGCGCTCGCCTTGCTCTGTTCTGTGATGCGCGTTCGTGACGTCACGTAATACGCAGTTACGCTGTAAAGGTCTCGCTTGACGAGTCAGTGTTTACAGATGTGCAGAAGGAGGACCATACACACATATTCAAATGACTTTGTGTCAGTTTATCGTTTAAAATGCCCATCTCGTGTGTGTATCCTGGTGTTGGAATATTAAAAAGCCTAAAAGAACATTTTCGTCAGGACAGAAATTTTTTACTTTTCACAGAAGCGTGACCTTTACAGCGCAACTGCGTATTACGTGACGTCACGAACGCGCATCACAGAACAGAGCAAGGCGAGCGCTTGTGCTTATAAAACTTAAACTTGTTTATTTATGTTTGAAATGACGATGGTTTCGCTAGATAAGACCCGTATTCATCGTCTGGTGTCGTTTAAAGCCCGTTGAAGCGGCGCTGACACTGTCATCTGGACCTTGACCCGTTTGGGGCCCATTGACGTCCATTATATGGAGAAATGTGTTCATCAAAAACCTTCATTTCTTTTCCACTGAAGAAAGAAAGACATGGACATCTTGATGACATCGGGGTGAGTAAATTATCAGCAAAAGTGTTTTTTAAAGTGAACTAATCCTTTAAGAGAACACAATGCACTGTAACAACCAGTCACAAAAAAAACATGCAGATGCCATCTTGCCAGAATTAAGGATTGTGATCACCAATAATCAATAATATTGCAGTCTGTGTGTGTTCGCATGAGTTTATGCAATATTGATTTAATCTGTACTGTGCCACAAAAGCATAATCAAATGAAACCGTCTGAACAAAACAGTCCTTCTTTTCTGCCTGGTCACATCTAGAATGCTTTTTACATATATCTGCTCTATTTTTTCCACATCTGGTTTTCTCAAGGTGAACAGTGTGGTTGTAATAAGATATGTCGGAGAATGGGATCGTTTTGTTGTGGAAACAATCCGTCAGCTGACTGTAAATCTCATAAGAAGCGCTGATGCTGCAAGGATGCTTCGGTTTCCCCCTCGTGACCGGTCCTGCTGATATCTTCTCGTACTGTGATTGGGTGAAGTACATAAGAAGCCTCCAACATTTCAACTGAATGTGTAAAATAAGTGTTCATTTAAATATATTATTATTTTGTGTCTTATTTCTGTGTGAAACCGCATACCGAACCACAAAATGTTATCTATAGGAAATTAATTGGATTGTGAAAAATGATCATTGCTGATAAACTGCAGATTAAAAAGCCAAGTTATGTTGCGGGTCAATTTGACCTCGATTTTCTAGTTGTTGGAAATACAGTTTTTTTTCTTGATATTTTGTGACTTTTTCTCATTTATCATCATGAACATGCATGCAAAGTTTCAACATGCTGATGTGTTTTTTGACATATACAAACAAAATTACTATTACGTTCGTGATGTTCGCGGGTCAATTTGACCCACATATTTTAACGCTCTAAGGCAACTGTACCGACCCAAAATAATAACATTTATTGCTTATATTTTGTTATTGTGGCTTTTTACTGCATTATGAAGCTAAAAAATAGCTTTTCCATACTTATATCAATACAGAAAAATATTTTGTCAGACACAGATTGTAAAAATTAGCTATCATTTATTTTTTCAAGCTTCCTGGAATAAAATTAAATGTTTTTTTTCTTGATATTTTGTGACTTTTTCTCATTTATCATCATGAACATGCATGCAATGTTTCAACATGCTGATGTGTTTTGACATATACAAACAAAATGACTATACGTTCGTACTATTACTAATAGTGTCAATTTGATCCTCATAGGCAGCTATTCAGAAGAAACTGTACAGACACAGAATAAAAACATTTATGTTATGTACGGCAGGGCACTTGTGATGTGAGGTGTGTGTGTGTACCCATCCGAGTGCGAGAGCAAAACCAGCAGCGTGTGTGAAGTGCAGGAACTTCATATGCAGAAAACACACACTTGCTGTGCGCTCATCATGTCAGAAGTAACTTCTTGACTTCATGAAATGAGTCTACAAAACAAAAGTTGAGCCAACTTAGGAAAAGTAAACATTATTTTCATTATACAGCTACATTTAATTGTTCAGTTATGATTTTCTAAGCATAAAATGTAAAAACAAAACAAAAATGAAAACGTAAAAAAAAAAAAAAGTATACTGTTAATCAATAATAATCAAATAAAAAAAAAAAAACATTTTCATAAATCATATGTTCAGAAATATATTTTTTTGTAATGTTTGACAAATGTTGATATTAAAAGTTTACAATTTGTACCTGAATCTTTGTTGTTTTTCATAGTGTGATTTGAGGAATTGTATTGAATTCAATTAGGGTCGATTTGACCCGCTCCATAAAGCGTGTACACAGAACTCGAACAGTGCACGAGGGTTAAAACATACGTAGATATTTTATTTACAACTCGTTCAAACAAAACAGAAATAAAACTCAATGAAGCTCATTAGTCACTGAAAGCTATAACGACTCCCTGGATGTAGACACACTGAGCGCATCATTCCTCCGCGAGGACTCCTCTGTGCCCTGGTGTGTGTCTCCGGAGAACAGAACTAGGTCTCCCATGTGATGTCCTGTCTGCGGAGGCTAGAACACAGCTTCTGTGTCTCTCTGAGAAGCTTCAGGGACTCGTGTGTGTGTCCCGTGCTGGGTGAGGCTCTGGCCGGGGATGGTGGCAATGGTTGTGCGCTGGTTTTGCCCTCTGCACTGGCGGTCCGGCGGGGCTTCTGCTGCTTCTGCTTGGGGCTACAGGACGGCTGGGAGAGTTTCTGAACCTACAGGAGCAAAACATACATTTAGACACAAAGCAGCTTGGAGATTTGCTATAGTAGTGGTTCCCAACCCTGGTCCTGGAGTACATTAGCGTCGCCAATGCCCGTGAAACATTTAGCATGCTAAATATCTGGACCTGCCTGTGGCTCAGAGGGTGCATCTCAATTTTGGTGTGATGGAGAGCATTTGTTAGTATGTATGTATGTATGCATGTATGTATGCATGTATGTGAGGTATGTTTTTCTTGAGGTGCCCTCGAAAACGAGATGTCACATCTCAAGGGGTTCACTGCAAAAAATGCTTTTCTTACTTAGTATTTTTTTTTTTGCCCACCCAGGCTTTGAAAATGATTCCTTCCCTTGGGTCTTAAATTAGCTTTGGGCCTTGTGAGGGTCGTGTGTGTGTATGTGTGTGTATGTGTGTGTGTGTGTGTAGCACTTGGCACCAGTTTAGTAAGCTGAGTGCTAGTAATGTTAAGTCTGCCCTCCTGAGCACAAGTTATTGGTTTGGAAATTAGCAAAAAAATAAGCAAATGCATTATTATTATTTTCTGGGGAAATAAATCTAAATTAAGTGAGTTTTTGCTTAAAAAAAGCTAAATTAAGAAAAATTATCTTAATTCAAATAGAAACAAGATTATTTTTCTTTCCCCATTGGCAGATAATTTAGCTTGTTTTAAGCAAAAACTCACTTAATTTTGATTTATTTCCCAGAAAACAGGACATAATATCTTATGTAATTTTACTCAACTAGTAAATGCATCTGGATTTAAGAATTTTTAGATATTTGGACTGGAAACAGGACAAAAATACTAAGAAAAGCATTTTTTGCAGTGTTTTCCTCTTAACAATAAATTAAAAGTCAATCCGCAATATGCAGATTTAAAGGAGTGCACGTCACCGAAAGCAACAGTTATGAGATGCATTTTATTGATCATTAGCTCAAATTTCACCGCAATAAGAGAGAGCGGCGACAGCCCTGGGAAGATCATTTCCTTTCTCTACATTTAATGAAGATGATTGTGTGTTTATCGACTTACTTTCACTTTGATTTGTGATAGTTTGCGTGTTGCACTAGCGTCGTCATATCCGACTATAACATGACATATAGCCTATAGCACACGCTCACACGTTTAGTTTTAATAAACTATATTCAACAACATATAAAAATGAAATAATCTTAAGTAATAAAGCCGCAGACATTATTACCAAGCGCGAACCACTGACAGTGAATGAAACGAAGCGGACGTGCAGGCATGCGTGAACCAGTGGTGTAAACATAATCATAGATGACGCGCCACTGGTTTCTATTTAAAAGAAAGAACGTGGCCTACGTTTTAATGAAGGCGATTTATATTCACAATACTTACTAAAATATAATTGATATTTTATTTAGGGCTGCATAACGATTAATCAAACTAATCGTTTGCAAAAGTTTGTTTACATCATATATGTGTGTAAAATAATTATGTATTTATAAATACACACACATGCATGTATATATTTAAAAATATTTACATGTTTATATACATTTTTATATTTAAATATAATTTATATTATATATTAGGGCTGTCAAAAGATTAATCGTGATTAATCGAATCCAAAATAAAAGTTTGTGTTTCCATAATATATGTGTGTGTACTGTGTAGAATTATTATGTATAAATACACACACATTCATGTATATATTTAAGAAATATTTGCATTTATATACTGTATATACATTTATATAATTTATATTATATATAAATATTTTATATATAAATATAAAAAAATTTTCTTAAATATATACATGATTGTGTGTGTTTTTATAAATAATTATACACAGTACACACACATATATTATGTAAACACAGACTTTTTTTTGGATGTGATTAATCACGATTAATCTTTTGACAGCCCTAATATATATAATTATAAATACCTAATATATAAACAGATTTTTTTCTTAATATTATACATGCATGTTTGTGTATTTATATATATATATATATAATTATTATACACAGTACACACACACACATATATGATGTAAACAAAAACTTTTATTCTGCAAATGATTAATCGTTATGCAGCCCTAATTTTAATGCATGTGTATTAGTTGTTTGAAGAGTTAAAAAAATCGGTCGGTCTTAACGCAAGTTTACAGCCGGCAAGTCGCTCGGACTAAAAGGGAAAATAAATGAATAATTGGGTCGGTCCTGAATTGACAGGGTCGGTCGGGTTACGGCGAACAGGAATATCTGTAAGGTGCAATTACTCAGTCCTACAACATCAGCACAGCTTCTGCAAGCAAACGTTCTGTCCATATTCTTCTTTTGATCTTTATCGCTGCAAATCGGCGCACAGGAAACGTGGATAACCAGCTTCCTGCATGCATCAAGATGATATCCAGAGTCACGTGTGATTTAAGTTATTTCCTGCATCTCATCTTGTGTGTGTTTGGCTATGAAGCGTAGTCTGTAGACCAGACTGACCAGGCGATTCTTTCTATTCAAACAGCGACTAAATAATAAGCCAGACTGTCAGAAGAACAGCGATACTCCAGGACGAGAGTTGGGAATGTTTTTATTTAAATACTATTAAATGTGTTGAATGTGTAATTTGTAACTATAATTACTAAACTCACTGTTTGCTGATGTTTGCGCAGTTTGGTGATTTGAGCGGCTTTCTCCTCCATTCTCTTGACCAGACAGTCCAGCTCTCGCTCCAGATCGTCACGAAGCTCTCGTTTAACGGTCTCGTCTATCTGTGCGACCAGTTCTTGGTGTTCACTGTCACACACACACACACACACACACACACAGTATTTAACACACTTCAACAGCTCATCTTGATGTGTTCGTGGTCAGGATGGTGTTACCCACAAGCTCATCTGTCCCAGTTCGTCCTGGAGGGCGAGCAGAAGCTCAGATAGGCCGCCCGCAGTGGAAGCTGCCCTGCTGGGGGAGGACGGAGGCCTGCGATGGACCCGCTGGTTCCCAGAACCGGACTTATGCAGAGCGCTCACTCGCTCACACAGCTGCGGGTTTCTGTGCTTCATCATGTGCAGCACGCTCTGAACATTGGCATTAACTGAGTGACTGGGACTGGTCGACTGAGAGAGAGGAAAAATGAACAATAATTAATTGTATATATATATAAAACGGTTAGTTCCAATCCTTGATTCTGATTGGTCAATAGCTGTTTTATTCACGATGAAACACGGCTATGACTGCTTCACCCAACGGCTCTATGCATCACTACACAACACCCCTAGCAACCGCTCTTAGCAACGCAAACACATGTTTGATCTCATCGATATTGTTCACTGAAGCTATAGTAGAGTATTGTGAGAGATCGAGTAAGCGAGTGTACCTGCATTTACAACCTTTTAACAGTTAAGGGGTTTCCCGAGCCCATAGTCATCCGTCAGAACGTCGTCTTCTCCGTGATCACAAGTTTGAGTCCTTTCACTGTAAAAGTCTTCTCTACTGACTGACTCACTCATAAACACAGTCTTTGTCTCCATCTATCGGCGAAATAATGTGTGTAACTTCTGTTGCTGTTTACGGTCAGGGACTATTTTTTCCAGCGGAAGGAAGGCTTTTAGTGATTTTACTTCATGAAAGTTGCATAGATACATATTTTTCAGCTTTAATAGTTGTATTGTGTGGTAACTGTTTTATAAAAGCAATAAGGTACTCGAGGCAAGTGCTGTATCGTGAATAAGTCACGGCTGACTTCGCTTCGTGCCTAACAACGCCCATCAGCCGTGACTTATTCACACAGCACAGCCTCTCCTACCTTATTGCTTACATATATATATATATATATTTTATGTTTTTGAAAGAAGACTTATGCTAACCAAAAGCTAAAAAAAATTGGCAAAAACAGTAAAAGCTTTTGTGTAAAAAATAACTTTTTTTCTATTTTAATATAATTGAATTGTGATGTGATGGCAAATCTGCATTTTCAGCATCATTACTCCAGTCTTCAGCGTCACATGATCCTTCAGAGATCATGCTAATATGTTGATTTGCTCAAGAAACATATTATTATCAATGTTGAAAACAGTGCTGCGTAACATTTTTGTGGAAATCGTGATGAATTATTTTCAGTATTCCTTAACGAATAAGTATAAAAAATATTTTGTAACATTATAGATATCTTTACTGTCACTTCTTTTGATTCACTGAAAGCATACTTGATGGAAATGGCGATTTATTTGAAAGAATAAAAAATAAAAACACTTTACTGACCCCAACCCTTTGAACAGTCATTTCTTTATCTTTATATAGTGTACATATTCATCAGTGATATTAGACATTTGGACCACTGTGTATGATTAAATCTGTAAATCATTACCAATAAGTATATAGTGTGAGGATGAGGTGATACTCACGGTTCCCGCCACGAAGGGGAGGTGTTTAGCTTTAGGAGCGCGGGCCGTTTCCACCTTCTGCCGTTATGTGGAAGAAGAAGAACACCATTAACACCACATCGGGAGTATTCTGGTCTGTGAATATACTGCCACTTAGTGCTCACAGTACATTACTGCAGTTATTACCTTGCCTTTCTTTTTCCTGCCTTTAGCTTGAGTCGCGGCAGAAAGGGAGAGGAGATTGTTCTCAAGCTCTCGCTGCAACTGTAGAAAGGCAAGGACACCACAAAAATGCTTTTTTAATGAAAGATGTTTTTCTAAGGGAAAAGTTAACATGATTCATAAATCTTTTTTAAGGATTTATACGTTTTTTTTTTTGTACCTCCTCTGCTTTCTCCTGCACAAGTTTGCGTTCATGTTCCTCCTCTAAAAGTTTCTGTTCTAAGATCTCAATCTTCCTCTGCAGACGAAAGACATCACAGTTTAAAAAAAAGAAAAACGTGTCCTATATACAGTACCTGTCGAAATTGTATTACACATTAAAATAAGTTTTCAAAAAAATAAAAAAAATGTCATTTTTTCCTGTGATGGCAAAGCTGGATTTTTAGCATCCATTACTTCAGTGTCACATGATCCTTCAGAAATCACTGTAATATGAGGATTTTCTGCTCAGGTAACATTTATTATTATTATTTTTTATTAATGATGATGATGGAAGTGGTGTTACTTTTTTCAGGATTCTTTGATAAAAAGAAAGTTCAATGAACAGCATTTATTTGCATTTATTAAATAGAAATATTTTGTAACATTATAAATGTCTTGACTGTCACTTGTTTAATCTTATCACAAATGTTTGAATGGTATCATTGATTTCACAAATGTATTAAAGCAGCAAAAGAAAAAAAATCAACATTGATAAATGTTGCAGTAAATCAGCGTATTATAATGATTCCTGAAGGATCATGTGACACTGAAGACTGGAGTAATGATGCTGAAAATTCAGCTTGACATCTTAAAATATATTCAAATAGAAAACTTTGTAATAATATTTGACAATATTACTGCATTTTTTATTAAAATGAATAGCCCTGGTGAGCATAAGATACTTCTTTCAAGTTTACAAACTTCTATATCATGCATTTCTTATCATTATATCATGAATATAATATCATACATATAGTCTAGGTATAGTGTGTACCTCAGCCACAGACTGTGTACTGGTGAGCTTGAGATACTCATTTTCCAGTCTTTCCAATTTATGGAGTTGCTCCTGCATCTGTGGGTCTGTAGGTCTGCTCTCCTTACAAAAAGATTCCTAAATACCAATTAGAGTTGAGGGGGAAAAGAAGAGAGGCTTTGAAATATTCTTAAAGATTAGTTCACTTTTTAAAAAAACTTTTGCTGATAATTTACTCCCCCCGATGTCATCCAAGATGTCCATGTCTTTCTTTCTTCAGTGGAAAAGAAATGAAGGTTTTTGATGAACACATTTCTCCATATAATGGACGTCAATGGGCCCCAAACGGGTCAAGGTCCAGATGACAGTGTCAGCGCCGCTTCAACGGCTTTAAACGACACCAGACGATGAATACGGGTCTTATCTAGCGAAACCATCGTCATTTCAAACATAAATAAACAAGTTTAAGTTTTATAAGCACAAGCGCTCGCCTTGCTC
>NC_136891.1:33853022-33863022 GCF_949152265.1 Phoxinus phoxinus
CACAAACTTTTATTTTGGATTCGATTAATCGCGATTAATCGTTTACAGCCCTAGTGGAAATTATTGGAAATAGAGTAATTTCTTTATCTAAATGAAATTAGGAAAAAAAGTTGCTCAGATAACAATAATAATTTAATCTTTCATGTACAATGTTTAAAATATGATTAATCACGATTAATCTTTGCCCAGCTAATATATATATATATCTTCAGTTCTGTTGCTATCTTAATGTTAAATACTTTTGAATTAATTAATATGATGACCAGAGTTCCCACGTCATGGAAAACCTGGAATTTTAACAATTGTTTCTATTTATGCTCAATTCCAAAAGTATTTATTTTTGCACAGATATTTACTCATTGTAAGTGGGATCTCTAAAAAAAAAAAAAAAAAAAAAAAAAAAAAAAAAAAATCCTTATCCATTCATCACAAACGACTGGAAAAATCATAAAAGTGTTGGACAATTTTTTTTCTTTTTTCGGAATTCATTTATTATTTAATTTAAAGGCAGTTTGCCAGTAATAAATAAGTGTGATTTTGGGGTTTGGATCTGCCATGTGTTCCTATGTTGTTTTTAATTTAATTTCGTACCATACTAACATTAGAGAGCATTAAAAGCCTAGTTTTTAAGTAAAGACTGCAAGAGAACTGAAGCAAAATATGTTGAGATATGATGAGGTGAAGTGCAGTCACAATGTTTGTTTTTATGGGATTTAAAAAGATTGTTATGTACGCCACAACTGAAAATAGCTCTGCCCGGGTTCAGGGAGCCAGGGGCGCGGGTCGTGTTGTCCAGTGGAGGGGTCAGAGGGGATCAGGGACTCTCCTCATTGGTCTAATACATTGCATTTGCATCTGTGTGCATTGAATATGTATTTGCTATCACTGTTTATTTGTATGTAATCCTAAAGAGAGAAGGAGAATATTGTTTCCTCGAAATATTTTCTTCAGAGAAACAGAGAGGAATCTTTTGATGTCCGAATATTAGCATGTAGTTGTTGCGGTTTTGCTTTGTCGATGTTATTTTTTCAGGATCAATAACTTTGGTAATTAACACAGATGTGTGAGTAATTAACACAGAATGTCACTCCACTGTGTCCATGGCCAAAAATATGCAAAGACACACACACACACACACACACACACACACACGAACACAGATTTAAGATTTTAGATCAAGGTTCTGAGTATGATTATATATCATTAAAGTGGTCTGTGAGAATCGGTTTGGTTTAATGTATATTATAAGGACAAAAAAGTGAAATATTTGATGTAATTGAAATGATAGTAGTGAACAAAATCTATAGATATATTGATATTTCAGTCATGACAACTCTTTGAATAGTTTTTGTATGTTATTAGCAATGTTAATGTATTTGGTCTTGGGTTAGGGTTAGGGTTATTTACACATACATAAATCCTGTAGCAAATCTAGGCAGGCAATGATCAGAATATTTAAATGTAGAGCAAGCTAAGCTATCTCATTGGCTGCAGGATCAGCAGAGGCCAATCAGCTGCGCCCTCTAGAGTTTCATGTCTGAACTACTATATATGAAGACTTCAGATGCAAAAACCTAAACTCTAAAAGTCTTTTAAATTATATTTTTATGTTTTTAATTGTACTCTATCAGTGTTTTTTTTTTAAATTTAAATAAGGCATTTCATTGACTGACTCATAAACATTTTATTGCCATAAAGTGAAACAACTGAACTGACCCTAAACATAGGAGGCTGATAAAAAAAACGTGTGTGTGTGTGTGTGTGTGTGTGATGGGCAGGTTTAGGGATAGGGGCTGTGTGTGTGTGTGTGTGTGTGTGTGATGGGCAGGTTTAGGGATAGGGGCTGTGTGTGTGTGTGTGTGTGTGTGTGTGTGTGTGTGGTGGGCAGGTTTAGGGATAGGGGCTGTGTGTGTGTGTGTGTGTGTGTGTGTGTGTGTGTGGTGGGCAGGTTTAGGGATAGGGGCAGTGTGTGTGTGTGTGTGTGTGTGTGTGTGTGTGTGTGTGTGTGTGATGGGCAGGTTTAGGGATAGGGGCTGTGTGTGTGTGTGTGTGTGTGTGTGTGTGTGTGTGGTGGGCAGGTTTAGGGATAGGGGCAGTGTGTGTGTGTGTGTGTGTGTGTGTGTGTGTGTGTGTGTGTGTGTGTGTGTGTGTGTGATGGGCAGGTTTAGGGATAGGGGCAGTGTGTGTGTGTGTGTGTGTGTGTGTGTTTCTGCAGTGATAAGCCCACAGAAGCTGTGGATAGAGAGACAGATCTGGGTCAGTCCGCTGGTCTAAAGGAGTTTAGATATTATGTAATTTCCTCCGGCCGTGTTGTGTTCGCTGCGGCTCATAGTGTCGCATCTCTCCCTCAGAAGTGCTGTTGGGAATGAGACATTTACAATACTCAACTTTACAAAGGAGGTACACAGAGAGGGTTTTTACGAATAATATTTAGAAAATATGATACGGCTATTTTCACGCAAAGGTGTTTAGCCCGTTAGATAAGAGCCGGAAAGAAAGACGCCACAGGAATAATGGAATAATATTACAGTGAGTGCACAACACGGGCTGACATCTTTCATTATAGAGACATTAAGATGTTATGGAATCATAGAAAGCTGTAAAGGAGTGTATGACATGTTTTGCCCACCCAGGCTTTGAAAATGATTCCTTCCCTTGGGTCTTAAATTAGCTGTGGGCCTCGTGAGGGTCATGTGGATTGTGTGTGTGTGTGTGTGTGTGTGTGTGTGTGTGTGTGTGTGTGTGTGTGATTTATGAGGACACATGTGTATAATGACAAGTGTATTACACTGGTATTACAACTTAAACGTGGTTTATGAGGACATTTCATAATTCAAATAGCTTAAAAAACATAAAAAACAATGTTTTATTAAAAATTTAAAAATGCAGAATGTTTCCTGTGATGGGCAGGTTTAGGGATTGTGTGTGTGTGTGTGTGTGTGATGGGCAGGTTTAGGGATAGTGTGTGTGTGTGCTTCCATGACATAAACACATTTCTTTGTAACAAAGAAATAACTTAAATGTCTTTAAATATTTTAAAATTAAGTTTACTTATAACATGTAAATCATATTTTTGATGGTTGAAAATGCTAAATCTCCAGAGCAAAAGCTCTCGTTGTGTACCATACAGACAGTGTACCATGCCAGAAAAAAACGTTTTATTATAAGTCATCCCTTCATTATTAACCATTTTATTGCCACTTCTAAGCACTATGTGACTGAAGAACATGGTTTTGTCTCCCCGAGGCAGCATTGTGCAGTAGTGGGCTAAGTGTGGAGAAAAGGAAAGAATAAATAGGCACTTTATTTTTACTTTACCATAGAGAGATAGAAAGAACATGAGTGGAAAACTGTGTTCACCCTGTTAACCCCTTATGCACATTCCGAACTTAAATGGTTGTAATTCAGGAATGCTTTGGAATATAGATGTAAGATCTTGTTTTTAAGAAGACACTTGGCAGATTTTTGTAGATGTTAAATAAATTAAGAAAGTTAAACAGAAAAAAAGTTATAGAAGTTTGAGTTTATGAAAATGTACAACGTTAAAAGTTTAATTATTCATATTTTATATAAAATATATATTTTCAAAACCTGGTGGACTCTAAAAATGCAAAAAATAAAATAAAAATCAAAGCCAAAAATCTGAACAAGTTGTTTAAAATGTTAGGTTGATATCTGAGTAAATGAGCGTTCAGTGAGATTTAGTTTGGGCGCAGTACCACACTTCTCCACTAGTGGACATCACTGCCCATATAAGGGCGCCTCCATCTCCATATGTGGTTTGAGTCTGAACCATTATTTTTACAATTTTCATACAATTTATGAAGTAGACATCCTATTCAGAAGTAGTGTTGGAAGTTTGGCAGATTTTGAAATGAATTCATCCTCTAAGAAACACAGAAGATCACGTATGTGCATTATAGCTCGCTGACACATCACTAATGCTGAATCTATTATTATTTTCTTTATTTTTAAAACATTTTCAGACCTTTTTTTCTAAAAGAATTGAATGGATGCTATCTTTTGAACTCTTGGCATGAAAACAAACGGAGGTTTCTACCATTCTTTCATGATTTTTCATGTTCATCACTATTTCAAAATAAAGGTCTGAACACGCCTCAGGAGTATGAACATATTCTTGTTGCAAATTGATAAATTACGGTAATTTATTTTGTAAATCAGTCACCAAATATGTAAACTAGAGATTGTAAGCTTTCAAATGATATATAGTTAGTCAGGATTAGTTTAGGTTTAGTATAGGATATTACTGTAATGGCTAAGGGGTTAAGAAAGAGGGCTATCATGAGCTCTGGAGAACAACAAGCCCTCGATCGGGGAGGGGAACTGGTTTGTGGTCACAGGAATCCTTCGAATCCTCTCTCAACTCTAGGAATCGAGGAATGGTTCTGACCCAGAGCTGGCGCCGCCTATTTGGATGTGAAAAATGGCCTAGCTCCAAAAAAACAAGTCTTATTTGGATGGGAAGAAGGGAATGAAAGACACACACACATTACATCAGACAGTTAACACATTGGCTTCTAAGTGTGTGTGTGTGTGTGTGTGTGTGTGTGTGTGTGTGTGTGTGTGTGTGTGTGTGTGTGTGTGTGTGTGTGTGTGTGTGTGTGTGTGTGTGTGTGTGTGTGTGTGTGTGTGTGTGTGCGTGTGACATTTTCTCTCTCCTGCTGGTTTCGGTCTGTGAGTGTTGTTAGCGAATGCTTTTACGAGAGTGTGTTGTTAATGCCGTTTCTGTTGATCTGCACGAACACCTCATGAAATACGTCGTGCTGTGGATGATCTGTTCATGGCAAAGCTGCCAAAGTGTAAGTTAAAGACGGCAGAAAGACGAGGACAAAGCAAGGGAACGCATTTCTCGAGTGTGTTGGATGTTATGTTGCGTATCAGGATCAGATTACAGCCCATCTGTTGTTGATTAATATGCATGAATGCATGCAAAGCTGTGCATGTGGATCCATACAGGATATGAGTTGGGAATAATTTCAGACTTTTAATAAATATTATATTTAGTTTTGGAATCAACTGGGTCTGGGAGGAGAGATATTTTTTTAAGTTACGTCAAATGCCTGCAACAGTGTTTGACTTTTACTCAAAATTACTTTGAAATCACGGCATGGATGTTATATAAAAGCTGTATTTGGCAATTGGACACACTGTGGCAATACTGTGGTAATCTGGTGAGTTACCACAAAACCAAGTTTTTCCCATAGTGTGAAATATGAACACCAGAGGGCGCCGTTGCCTCATTATAAAGCCACACACTAACTGACTGAGTTTGATACAGAGGAAATTTCCACCACTTTATTTCTTCACTCCTGGTGTCAAGACAAGAATCAGGATTAGGTTTCTAAATGTGTGTCTAGTATAACATTAGCATTCCCATTAATCTCAATAGCATTTGCTTTTTAGCTGCACATAGCATGCAGGATGATTGGTAAGGACTTCAGTAGCGACTATCCTGATGTCAAAAGCAAGTAAAGAATATAATTTCAATGCTTTTAAGAGCCTACCAGACAAGAAAAGGCCATTGGTAGAACATCTAAATGATGTAATATTATGCGTGCAGATGCTAACTTTAGTTACGGCGTTTACCAGTACGGGCTAATGGGACCATTCATCCAGCCAAACTAAGCATGTGTATGTGAGTGTGTTAAAGTATAAAGATTGAAAAGCATTTTTAGTGTAAAACTCGCAGATTCGTGTGAAAGTGGATTGTTTTGTCTATAAGTGAAAAACACAAACAAATATTATTTTTTCCAGTTGTTAGAACATCGTTGTTGTGTCTTTGATTTTGTTTATTTCAATACTATAAAAGTTATATTTGGAGCTTCTGGGTATTAAAGTGTGTGTGTGTGTGTGTGTTTGTGTGTGTGTGTGTGTGTGTGTGTGTGTGTGTGTGTGTGTGTGTGTGTGTGTGTGTGTGTGCACACTATAAAGAGCTTAATGAGAGCGTTCACAACTGTTCCTGCATTTAGAAGAGAAAAACATTGATTAATTTTTTCCTAAAGCACATCATCAACAGGTTCTGGACACTTTTATTTTGTATTGGCCACCCGTCTATAAAACCACAGATGAAGTGTGTCCTGTAATCTGTGAAGTGCACGTTAAACCCAGACAGGATTGTAATTTAGTTTTTATAGATGTAAGCAAGCATCTCAATGCTTCTGAATGAATTCTTCACTTAAAGTGTCCTTTGAGTTTCTATTAGACTAATTAATTCAGATTATTGAAGTAAACGTTATTTACAGTTACCTTGAAAATGGAAGCTGCTGTTTAATATCATTGGATTTTGAGAAACCAATCAGAGCTTTGGTCAGTTTCGGGACCCAAATTATTTAATTTATATATTAATGATATCTTTAATGTTTCTCAATTGGTTAAATGTGTATTGTATGCCGATGATACAAACATTTTCTATAGTAATGACAGTTTGGAGCGACTTATTAGCGTTGTAAATAAAGAACTAAGTTCATTTAAAAAACGGATTTAAAGTAATATATTATCCTTGAACTTAGATAACTCTAAAGTGATGTTTTTTTGGAAAGCTGACTCTCAGAAACTGGTTGAGATAGACGGAGTACACATTAAAAATGTTCAGGAAATAAACATTTTTAGGTGTAACGATAGACCATAAGTGGAGTTGAAATGCCCACATCAGACATATAACTACTAAAGTCTCCAAAAACCTTGCGATAATGAGTCGAGTTAAACATATCCTTGATTATAATGCACTCCATACCTTGTATTGTTCTTTAATACAGCCATATACAGCCTCTTTCTTAAAACTCTTTAACTGTCACCGTCCCACAGGTGGGACGTTTGACATTAGATATTTAAAACAATAATATCTTAGTAAAAACCTAAAGTAATATTGACAAACTATATATCATTTGAAAGCTTACAATCTGTAGTTTTCATATTTGGTGACTGATTTTCAAAATAAATTACAGAGGAGCCGTAATTTATCAATTTGCAACAATAATATTTTCATACTCCTAAGGTGTTCAGTCCTTTATTTTGAAATAGTGATGAACATGAAAAATCATGAAAAAAATGGTAGAAACCTCAGTTTGTTTTCATGCCAAGAGTTCAAAAGATAGCATCCATTCAATTCTTTTAGAAAAAAAGGTCTGAAAATGTTTTAGATATAAAGAAAAAACACATATGGAAATGGCGGCGCCCTTATATGGGCAGTAATGTCATGAATAATAATTTTTCATTTTATATTTTCATAAACTCAAACTTCTATAACTTTTTTTCTGTTACACTTTCTTAATTTATTTCACTTCTACACAAATCTGCCAATTTCTTTCTTAAAAACAAGACCAATCATACATCCATATTCCAAAGCATTCTTGAGTTACAAACATTTAAGTTCGGAAAGTGCATTTTCATGTATATTCAAAAAAGGGGGGTGACACTTAAAGGGTTTTAAATCAAAGTAAAAAAAAAAAAAAATTATATAATGCAGTTCATGTTCAAAGCGTATCACTATTTATTACCTGTGAACATTCAAAATATGATTTCTCATAAAGAGCAGTCGTATAGTTTTAGAGGATTTGGAAACTTTGTGGTCCCAATAGTTATTATTATTGTGTATCTTTTCTGTCGTCACATTATTTGCTTGAAATAAATAAATAATGAATGAATGACGAGCAATGCAGCTCATGCTTCATCACAAACCTGATAAAGCAAACCACCCTGAGAAGTTCTCCGCTCCGATCATGGACACATCCGGGGCACCGAAGCTGTTTAATATGTAATACATTTTTTATATGCTGGATTTCTGCAAAGATGAAGGTGCACCGTGAGCCGCATCCACACGTGCCGCATGTACCCGTGTGTAACCCAGACCCGAGAGGAGGAAGCTTTACTCCTGCACAAATGAACAGTTTTTTGTGTTTTTAATGTCGTAGTTTATTTCTGTTCTCTATTTCACATCCCTCTGATTTCCATCGTGTTACCCTGTGTTGTCAGGCAAAGTAAAAGTTGAAATCTATTTGGAGATTGCAGAGTCAAAGCCTAAAAATCATAAAATTGAACATTAAACTTTATTGCATGGTATAATGTCCATGAGGCATTCTCATAGCATCACCTTTTCTTAACGTATCTGCCTTGACCTTTTTTTTTTTGAGCTGTAGACATCACAATTTCTGTGTCCTGTGTGATTTTATTTTCATGGGGAAATTACAGAAAAAACTAAACAATGGCAGGTTGGATGGAAAACCCTCTTCATTGTAATGAAGCCCCAATATAAATGTGCAAATCCAGGAAAGGACTTGACACAGTCATCTTCATTTATACAGCGCTTTTAACAGTGTAGAGTGTTTCAAAGCTGCTCTACAGAGATAAACGTATAATTTAAGGTAACAGATTGTTTTGTCTTTATAGCGGTTCTTGAATAAAGTTATTTTCCAGCTAAAGTTAGTTTTGATTGATTGACTTCCGTCGCAACGATCATTAGTTATTAAATTAGAGACCGCTAAGACGACGCCGTTCTCTCTACACAGACTTTACACTGAACCTGTGAGAAACACAGATGACGCTCACGTGCGCATCAAGAATTAATTCTACACTCTAAAAAATGCTGGGTTGTTTCACAATTTTGGGTAAAATATGGACAAACCCAGCCATTTGGTGGAATTTTTAAATTACATTTTTAATCCAACATTTGAGTTTGTCCATATTTTACCCAAAATTGGGTTGAAACAACACAGCATTTTTTAGAGTGTAATAGTTATGCGCATCACAGCCATTGAGAAGTCACATTTTGCAGTAATACTATGCTTTAAAGTTTGACAGGCATGAGAGGCATAACTTTGGCCAAATGTGGGTGAAGGAACGTGCCTCTTAAGAAACGTATAGTATAATGTCCTTGAGGAATTTTACGTATGTGCCTTGATCTTTTTTTTGAGCTGTAGACATCGCAATTTCAGTTTCCTGTGTGATTTTATTTTCATGGGAAAATTACAGAAAATAAACAAATCAATAGCAGGTGAAGGATGGAAAACCCTCTGAAGCCCCAGTATAAATGTTCAAATCCAGGAAAGGACTTTGAGAAGTCACATTTTGCAGTAATACTATGTTTTAAAGTCTGACAGGCATGAGGCATTTGGGCAAATGTGCACTCTAAAAATGCTGAATTTTGGGTCAAATATGGACAAACCCAGCCGTTGGGTTAAATTTTTTAAAGTACATTTTTAACCCAACGTTTGGGTTTGTCCATATTTGACCCAAAATTGGGTTAAAACAACCCAGCATTTTTTAGAGTGTGGGTGAAGGAGCGAATGCTGAGATTTTAGTGTTTACATCGTGCAGAGAGAGAGAGAGAGAGAGAGAGAGAGAGAGAGAGAGAGAGAGAGAGAGAGAGAGAGAGAGAGAGAGAGAGAGAGAGAGAGAGAGAGAGAGAGAGAGAGAGAGAGAGAGAACAGAAAACAGGGCTATTAATTTCATAACCTGAATGTTAGCCAGGTTTATGTCTCCCTCTGGCCTCTTGGCATTTTCCACCTCACTCATCAAACACACACACACACACACACACACACACACACACACACACACACACACACACACACACACACACACACACACACACACACACACACACACACACAGGGATATCATAGTACTGGTACTACGGTACAAAGTTGATAAATAAATAGAAAATATAATGATACCAGTTTTTTGGTTGTATAGATAACTAAATTAAACACGTATTATCCATAATGAAATTAAAAATTGTATTTAAAAATTAGTAATAATAATTCATATAAGTATGTGTGACTTTTTTGAAATATATAATATATAAAAATATATCAATAATATATATTATTATTATTTTTTTTATAATGAGGGTTATGTAGGACATATCATTTAAACATTTGCAATAATTTACTTATTTTGGTTTTAATTTTAAAATAATAATACAATAAATATTAATATGTATTACTAAGGATAGTGCACGGAAGTAGCACTTAATAAAAAA
>NC_136891.1:33868022-33874700 GCF_949152265.1 Phoxinus phoxinus
ATTAATCACGAGTTAACTATGACATTAATGCAATTAATCACGAGTTAACTATGACATTAATGCGATTAATCGCGAGTTAACTATGACATTAATGCGATTAATCACGAGTTAACTATGACATTAATGCGATTAATCGCGAGTTAACTATGACATTAATGTGATTAATCGTGAGTTAACTATGACATTAATGCGATTAATCGCGAGTTAACTATGACATTAATGTGATTAATCGCGAGTTAACTATGACATTAATGCGATTAATCGCGAGTTAACTATGACATTAATGTGATTAATCGCGAGTTAACTATGACATTAATGTGATTAATCGCGAGTTAACTATGACATTAATGTGATTAATCGCGAGTTAACTATGACATTAATGTGATTAATCGCGAGTTAACTATGACATTAATGTGATTAATCGCGAGTTAACTATGACATTAATGTGATTAATCGCGAGTTAACTATGACATTAATGTGATTAATCGCGAGTTAACTATGACATTAATGTGATTAATCGCGAGTTAACTATGACATTAATGTGATTAATCGCGAGTTAACTATGACATTAATGTGATTAATCGCGAGTTAACTATGACATTAATGTGATTAATCACGAGTTAACTATGACATTAATGCGATTAATCGCGAGTTAACTATGACATTAATGCGATTAATCGCGAGTTAACTATGACATTAATGTGATTAATCGCGAGTTAACTATGACATTAATGTGATTAATCGCGAGTTAACTATGACATTAATGCGATTAATCGTGAGTTAACTACGACATTAATGCGATTAATCGCGAGTTAACTACGACATTAATGCGATTAATCGCGAGTTAACTATGACAGTAATGCGACTAATCGCGAGTTAACTATGACATTAATGCGATTAATCGCGATTAAATATTTTAATCGTTTGACAGCCCTAATTCATTCACATCACTCTCTCTCTATTTACTCCTGAAATCTGAGCCGGCCGCTGAAGACGAGGTGCGTTCATTTTGTTTTTGAAGAAAATGCTCCCTCAAATCTACCGAAGTTTGTTTATGTACTTACGCAGTTCTTATACTGTGTTTACTCAGATCTTACAGTGACTTTCTGGAGTAAAACTGACGCTTCATCTTTTGTGACGTACTATTAAACTCATCAGTATATTTAGTGTCATCATTCAGACGTGGTCCTACAGCAGGCTTGTATTAATAGTGGCTACAATCAATGACACATAGATTATAACCGTAATTAAACTGAACTAAACCTGTTCCGACTCCATACCGCACATATTCTCTGACTCTAGGCGTTATTGTCCGAGTCGAAATGAACACCGTTACTGTGAGTTTCTGTTTTGATATTACCATCTTTCCGTGAGTTGAGATTGTTCACTGAGCGCGAGCTGGTTAGGCTCCGCCCCCTGTGCCGTGGACCAGCAGCTCATTAGCATTTAAAGGAGACACACTAAAACGGTGCGGTTTTTTTTCTGAGCCCCAAAAAGTGACGATTTAAACATGCTGTAAAAAATTATCTGTGGGGTATTTTGAGCTAAAACTTCACATACACACTCTGGGGACATCAGAGACTTATATTACATCTTGTGAAAAGGGGCATAATAGGTGCCCTTTAAAAGTCTGGCAGATAAAACGGTAATTATTTTTATGTTTCATTGTTTTGCATTGAATAGTAGCACAGTGGAATAGAAAAACGCATTATGAATGGCTCCTGAGAAGGTATGTTTGAATTGTTCCGACTACGGAGTATCATGATCTGTTAGCATGTTAGCAGTGGAGCTGAACCGAGTGGAAGAAGGCTCATGCTGATATATCGCAGACCATGGCCACGGAGTGTTTGTTATTGTTGTTATCTAACTGATAGGCCTAATCTTAGTCATTATGTGCTAATAGGAACAAATAAAGAAGCCAGTCTGATCACATGACAACAAACTACAGTTTTATTGGCCACATAACGGTAACACAAAACCAAAAGAGGAACGTTTTTATGAATCTCTTGTGAAGACACATTTTGTTCTGTTCTGTGTGTTTGTCTTCGTTTGGTCAGCTGCTCGTTGTTTGGACATGCGATATGACAGTCCAGGTTCACCTGCCACCTGTCGGCACACATGTCATTGAAGACTTTTAAAGGCCAGCGGTGTTTGAGAAGCTGCCTTGAAACTTCCCAAGTTACTCATATAATTAAAAGCAAGCTACTAATAAAAGTATGATGAATTTTTACAATATTTTTTATATATCCTGAAAACATGTGAACAGTGGCATTTAATTATGAAAACAGGATGATTAAATAAGAGATTCAAAGGAATTAACTAATTGCTTTTCACAAGATGTCAAATAAATCTGATGTCCCCAGAGTGTGTGTGTGTGTGAAGTTTTAGCTCAAAATACCCCACAGATATTTTTATATAGCATGTTAAAGTCACTTTTTGAGGGTTTGCAAAAATGCACCGTTTTGTGCCTGTCCCTTTAAATGCAAATGAGCTGCTGCAGAGGGCGGGGTTTCAAGAGCTCGTGTGTTAGCAGCTGTGATTACCTCACACACACACACACACACACACACACACACACACACACACACACACACACACACACACTAACATGACAGAAACTGTTCTGCCTTTAATGTTAAACCGGAGTCAGATAAAGATGGAGAGACTCAAGAAGAAGTGACAACATGTAGAAGCAACAGGACGTCTCTGAATGATTAGTTAATGAGTTTATGTCGCTGATGTGGAGTTAAATATCTTCAATTAGCATATTCTGTCATGCTAATCTATAAACCGCTCGTATAGGAACTGTTGTGAGATGCACACAGAGTGACTTTCTATTGCATGAGAAAAGATGGATGCTAAATGCACAAATGTGCTCGACTACAGCAACTCTTCCTCTTCTCAACATGGACTGCGTGTTCAGGGGGCGGGGCTTATGTAAATTATAGGGTTGGTGATGTCACTAACCCGGGAGGAATGTCGTGTAGTTCCTACCAGCCGTTTGTTGTAGTCCTTTTCTTAAAAAGCAAATATCTTCCTTTGCTTTGAACGTTGAGCGTTGTAACTTTGCAGATGTTGTTTATGATCAAACAGCAACATTACACACTAACTACACATTACACACTAACTACAGTTAGAAAACACAACATTACACACTAACTACAGTTAGAAAACAACATTACACACTAACTACAGTTAGAAAACACAACATTACACACTAACTACAGTTAGAAAACACAACATTACACACTAACTACAGTTAGAAAACACAACATTACACACTCACTACAGTTAGAAAACAACATTACACACTAACTACAGTTAGAAAACACAACATTACACACTCACTACAGTTAGACAACACAACATTACACACTAACTACAGTTAGAAAACACAACATTACACACTAACTACAGTTAGAAAACACAACATCACACACTAACTACAGTTAGAAAACACAACATTACACACTAACTACAGTTAGAAAACACAACATTACACACTAACTACAGTTAGAAAACACAACATTACACACTAACTACAGTTAGAAAACACAACATTACACACTAACTACAGTTAGAAAACACAACATTACACACTAACTACAGTTAGAAAACACAACATTACACACTAACTACAGTTAGAAAACACAACATTACACACTAACTACAGTTAGAAAACACAACATTACACACTAACTACAGTTAGAAAACACAACATTACACACTAACTACAGTTAGAAAACACAACATTACACACTAACTACAGTTAGAAAACACAACATTACACACTAACTACAGTTAGAAAACACAACATTACACACTAACTACAGTTAGAAAACACAACATCACACACTAACTACAGTTAGAAAACACAACATTACACACTAACTACAGTTAGAAAACACAACATCACACACTAACTACAGTTAGAAAACACAACATTACACACTAACTACAGTTAGAAAACACAACATTACACACTAACTACAGTTAGAAAACACAACATTACACACTAACTACAGTTAGAAAACACAACATTACACACTAACTACAGTTAGAAAACACAACATTACACACTAACTACAGTTAGAAAACACAACATTACACACTAACTACAGTTAGAAAACACAACATTACACACTAACTACAGTTAGAAAACACAACATTACACACTCACTACAGTTAGAAAACACAACATTACACACTAACTACAGTTAGAAAACACAACATTACACACTAACTACAGTTAGAAAACACAACATTACACACTAACTACAGTTAGAAAACACAACATTACACACTAACTACAGTTAGAAAACACAACATTACACACTAACTACAGTTAGAAAACACAACATTACACACTAACTACAGTTAGAAAACACAACATTACACACTAACTACAGTTAGAAAACACAACATTACACACTAACTACAGTTAGAAAACACAACATTACACACTAACTACAGTTAGAAAACACAACATCACACACTAACTACAGTTAGAAAACACAACATTACACACTAACTACAGTTAGAAAACACAACATCACACACTAACTACAGTTAGAAAACACAACATTACACACTAACTACAGTTAGAAAACACAACATTACACACTAACTACAGTTAGAAAACACAACATTACACACTAACTACAGTTAGAAAACACAACATTACACACTAACTACAGTTAGAAAACACAACATTACACACTAACTACAGTTAGAAAACACAACATTACACACTAACTACAGTTAGAAAACACAACATTACACACTAACTACAGTTAGAAAACACAACATCACACACTAACTACAGTTAGAAAACACATTACACACTCACTACAGTTAGAAAACACAACATTACACACTAACTACAGTTAGAAAACAACATTACACACTCACTACAGTTAGAAAACACAACATTACACACTAACTACAGTTAGAAAACAACATTACACACTAACTACAGTTAGAAAACACAACATTACACACTAACTACAGTTAGAAAACACAACATTACACACTAACTACAGTTAGAAAACACAACATTACACACTAACTACAGTTAGAAAACACAACATTACACACTAACTACAGTTAGAAAACACAACATTACACACTAACTACAGTTAGAAAACACAACATTACACACTAACTACAGTTAGAAAACACAACATTACACACTAACTACAGTTAGAAAACACAACATTACACACTAACTACAGTTAGAAAACACAACATTACACACTAACTACAGTTAGAAAACACAACATCACACACTAACTACAGTTAGAAAACACAACATCACACACTCACTACAGTTAGAAAACACAACATTACACACTAACTACAGTTCGAAAACACAACATTACACACTAACTACAGTTAGAAAACACAACATTACACACTAACTACAGTTAGAAAACACAACATTACACACTAACTACAGTTAGAAAACACAACATTACACACTAACTACAGTTAGACAACACAACATTACACACTCACTACAGTTAGAAAACACAACATTACACACTAACTACAGTTAGAAAACACAACATTACACACTAACTACAGTTAGAAAACACAACATTACACACTAACTACAGTTAGAAAACACAACATTACACTCTAACTACAGTTAGAAAACACAACATTACACACTCACTACAGTTAGAAAACACAACATTACACACTCACTACAGTTAGAAAAGTCAAATCATAATCAACCATCCCTTTAAGGTGCGGTCACATTAGTGAAATTTTGAGGGCAAGAAACTCCCTCGTCTATTGTAAACAGTCAGAGCAATGGTCAAACATGTCTGTGTTTGTGTCTGAAGAATAAAACAAAAGCAGTGCAGTCAAATGTAAAAATGCATTCCGTGTGAAGTGAACGGCCCTTTCACACCGGACGCGTAACGGAAAACCGAATAGTTCGCGTGTGAATAGTCAGCCGCGACACGAATTTGTGACGTTCAGAGCTTCTACATTCCACAACTTTGGCGCCGAAGGCTGAGAGAACATGGATCATCATCCGGTGAAGACGAGCTTTTCATTTTCTTTAACCCCTTATCAAGCGCCCCGCCCCCTTTTTTTATAGACATGAAAATGCACATTCCGAACCTTAATGGTTGTAATTCAAGAATGCTTTGGAATATAGATGTAAGATTGGTCAAAGAAGACATTTGGCAGATTTGTGTAGAAGTGAATTAAAATAAGAAAGTTAAACAGAAAAAAAGTTATAGAAGTTTGAGTTTATGAAAATGTACAATGTTAAAAATTGTATTATTCATATTTTATATCAAATATATATTTTCAAAACCTGGAGGACTCTAAAACTGCAATAAAATCAAAGGCAAAAATCTGAACAAGTTGTGTTTCAAATGTTAGGTTGATATCTGAGAAAATGAGCGTTCAGTGAGATTTAGTTTGGGCGCAGTACCACACTTCTCCACTAGTGGACATTACTGCCCATATAAGGGCGCCTCCATCTCCATATGTTGTTTTTTCTTTATATTTAAAACATTTTCAGACCTTTTTTTCTAAAAGAATTGAATGGATGCTATCTTTTGAACTCTTGGCATGAAAACAAACTGAGGTTTCTACCATTCTTTCATGATTTTTCATGTTCATCACTATTTCATAATAAAGGTCTGAACACGCCTCAGG
>NC_136891.1:33882400-33934900 GCF_949152265.1 Phoxinus phoxinus
AGTCTTTATGCAGTTTAATACACACAGACACTATATATATCGCGGTATTTATCGGCTACAGTGACTTTTTTGCTCGCTATTTTGCTATTATTCACGTGCACTGACTCGTTCAGTTGGCTGAACAGCCAATCAGAGTTCCCTCTTTCACTGACGGCCCGATGCCGATTCAACATGTCAAAATGGCCGAAACAAAGCCGACGAGGACCAATTTCAGCCGACGGTGCGGAACACACTGAGGAAACTTAGTCGGCCGACGCACAAAAACTGCCCGACGGCCGACTGTCGGCTTGGTGTGTTCCAGGCTTAAGGGGCGGAGATTGGTAGGTTTAGGGGTGGGTTTAGGGATTAGGGGGCGGAGATTAGTATGTTTAGGGGTGGGTTTAGGGATTAGGGGGCGGAGATTAGTATGTTTAGGGGTGGGTTTAGGGATTAGGGGGCGGAGATTAGTATGTTTAGGGGTGGGTTTAGGGATTAGGGGGCGGAGATTAGTATGTTTAGGGGCGGGTTTAGGGATTAGGGGGCGGAGATTAGTATGTTTAGGGGTGGGTTTAGGGATTAGGGGGCGGAGATTAGTATGTTTAGGGGTGGGTTTAGGGATTAGGGGGCGGAGATTAGTATGTTTAGGGGCGGGTTTAGGGATTAGGGGGCGGAGATTAGTATGTTTAGGGGTGGGTTTAGGGATTAGGGGGCGGAGATTAGTATGTTTAGGGGTGGGTTTAGGGATTAGGGGGCGGAGATTAGTATGTTTAGGGGTGGGTTTAGGGATTAGGGGGCGGAGATTAGTATGTTTAGGGGTGGGTTTAGGGATTAGGGGGCGGAGATTAGTATGTTTAGGGGTGGGTTTAGGGATTAGGGGGCGGAGATTAGTATGTTTAGGGGTGGGTTTAGGGATTAGGGGGCGGAGATTAGTATGTTTAGGGGTGGGTTTAGGGATTAGGGGGCGGAGATTAGTATGTTTAGGGGTGGGTTTAGGGATTAGGGGGCGGAGATTAGTATGTTTAGGGGTGGGTTTAGGGATTAGGGGGCGGAGATTAGTATGTTTAGGGGTGGGTTTAGGGATTAGGGGGCGGAGATTAGTATGTTTAGGGGTGGGTTTAGGGATTAGGGGGCGGAGATTAGTATGTTTAGGGGTGGGTTTAGGGATTAGGGGGCGGAGATTAGTATGTTTAGGGGTGGGTTTAGGGATTAGGGGGCGGAGATTAGTATGTTTAGGGGTGGGTTTAGGGATTAGGGGGCGGAGATTAGTATGTTTAGGGGTGGGTTTAGGGATTAGGGGGCGGAGATTAGTATGTTTAGGTATATGTAGTGGGAGGAGTTGCATCCAGATCTAAGGGGCGGAGATTAGGATGTTTAGGGGTGGGTTTAGGGATCAGGGGGTGGAGATTGGTAGGTTTAGGTATATGTAAGGTGGGAGGAGTTGGATCTGGATCCGACTCCTCCCCCTGGATTTCATGTTCTGCAGTGAGGACCATCTCACATTTTCAGTCCCGACTTGGTACCGAAGTACCGGTACTTTGACAACACTAGTCACTCACGGTCATGACTTGCATGTCTTCACAATTTTTTTGTTTAGGATGTCTAATCCAGAACTCCATATGGCAGTACATACGTGGAACATTCTTCACATAAACATCCAAATAGTTAATCACATGGGGTCTCACATTTTTGTGACAGGTGCCGTTACCGTGTCTCATCTTGGATTTGATTCTATTTTCTAGGACTGTAAACGATTAATCGCGATTAATCGAATCCAAAATAAAAGTTTGTGTATACATGTATTGTGTATAATTATTTTGTATATATAAACACACACACATGCATATATATATTTGAGAAATATTTGCATTTATATACTGCATACATATTTTTATATGATTTATATTATATATAAATATAACTATTTTATATATAAATAACACATTTTTCTTAAATATATACATGCATGTGTGTGTATTTATATATACAAAATAATTATACACAATACACACACATATATTATGTAAACACAAACTTTTATTTTGGATTCGATTAATCGCGATTAATCGTTTACAGCCCTTCTATTTCCTCTATACCGTGGGAATAGAATAGAAGATGTATTGCTGTGTGTGTGCTTTGTCGATGGAAAGCGGAGTGAGAAGAGGACGGGGCGTTCTGGGTTCTGCTCCAGTGGCCCTCGGTTCTCTACAGGCCCGGCCCACGGCCCGTCGTCACGGCAGCTGGTGCACACTTTCCTTCCTTCCGTCTCCTCCTCTCTTTTGATCAATTATTGACCGTGTGTTAATTATTGGCTTTTTTGGGAAATATCTAATCTAATCTTGCATTTTGAGAAATGAGAAGGTCAAACGAGAGGCTTGAGAGCGATGATGTCACTTGACCTCTCTCTCACCGAGTCTGACCCGACCACAGCTGGTGTGTGTGTGTGTGTGTGTGTGTGTGTGTGTGTGTGTGTGTGTGTGTGTGTGTGTGTGTGTGTGTGTGTGTGTGTGTGTGTGTGTGTGAGAGAAAGTAAGAGTGCGGCAGACGTGTCAGTTTCTGCAAGATCAAGGCCTCGGTTGACGTGCACTTCTGCAATTCTCTCTATCGCTCTTTCCTTTATTCCTGAACGATAAGGCAGTTAAATATTACGATTCTATGGGGCAAATTTAAGTAATAGTTGCTCAGAAACCTGCTTTTTCTTTTTTTTATCAAAATTAAACTACAGGAATATTGTTAAATATTATTACAATTTATAATAATAACCGTTTTCTATTTTGATTAAAAATAAAATGTAGGCAAATTTATGGAAAATAATCATTACTCCAGTCTTCAGTAAGACGACTAAGACGACAGCGTTCTCTCTACACAGACTTTAAACTGAACCTGTGAGAAACACTGACGGCGCTCACGTGCGCATTAATAATTCATTCTATAGTTATGTGTGTTTGAATATGTGCGCATGTTTGTAATTCCCTACATACCAAGCCTTAAAGTACTTGTCTGGCCTTAAACATTTTAGACAGAATTTGATCACTTTTTTAAACAGCAAAAAAAAAAATACTTTTAGCTGGTACAATTCATTTTTATTAGTGTGAAACCGTGTGTTTCGTCCTTGTTTGTGTGTATGAGCAGCTGGCTTGACTTTTGGGAATCCGGCCATCTCTGGTCTGTGTTATCTGCTGTCTGAGGGCAAATGTGGCTTTAAGCTCCTGGTGTTGTTTGTTGGGGGCATCAAGGTTGCTAAGCTATCGAGGACATTAAAACTGTTATTATGAATATGGCAAATAAACTCACTTAAAATAAATAAATAAAACTGCCATTCAGGTAAAAGGTTGTTACTTGCGTTTTCTGTAATTGCACAAACAATCTACCAGAGTCACTGTGACGGCGCGTTATTGCCATCAGTTTGTGATTCTGTGAATCATGTCCTGGGTAAGATTGCGGTGAGATCTTGGGTTTAGGACCTTGCTTATTGGCTCAGTTTAGAGGGAAGGTTAACAGTCAAATATGAGCAGAATATTGTAGCTTGAGGCGGTGAGTGTGTAAGTTAGACAACAGGGGTTGAGCCAAATAAGAGACAATTGATGTCCTTGTTCATCACAGTCTTTGTGTTTTCTTTCTCTGTCTCTGTAGTAATGTGGAATTTACTTATAAATAATGAAGCTTTCATGCATCTGTTGCTGGCCGTCACATATCAAGCACAACACAGACCCGTTGAGAGAGACTACCGGCAGAAGATGGGACATCAGGGAGACCGGGGAACAAAGAGAGGATCATGGAGACAGAAACATGGAGACTAGGGCCCTAGAGACTAGAGACAGGAGACATAAAACCAAATTAATTCCCAAAAAATAAAACGGAAAAAAACGTAATCTGCAAAAATTTAAATGGAAAAAACGGAATTTGAGAAAAAAATTTACGGAATTTGGGAAAAAAATAGAACCGATTTTATAGGGTCCTAGGAGACAGAGAAGCGGGAAATTTGAACACGAAAATTTTTCACAAAATTTGAATTTTTTTAACGCGGATTAACAATTAACAACAACTCAAAATAACAGCAAAGGGTAAAAAAAAAAATGTAATTCCCAAAAAATTTAACGGAAAAAAACGGAATCTGCTAAAATTTAAATGGAAAAAAATGAATTTGAGAATTTTTTTTACGGAATTTGGGAAAAATAAAACCGATTTTATAGGGTCCTAGGAGACAGGAGCGGGGTTCTGAACGGGAACACGGCCAATAGTTCAGATTTGTACTTGGCCTGCCTATATTTTCAATGGTCCCAGGCCAAAAATTATATTTATTATGTTACAATAATCGTATTTATTTATTTATTTACCTACAATAAATTAGATAAAAATCCAAAAATATGCATTACAGCCATTTTTTTTACAAAAATAAGTAAAATTATTTTTATTTGTATAGTGCTTTTTACAATCCCTTTTTATAATTATATTGAAATTATATTGTGAAATATATGATAAAATACTGTGAGATAATAGCCTATTTTGTTTTTATCCCTGTAAGTCATTTTTGCATTTTTCATAAAAACTCATTTATATCAGCCATCATCTAGATATGCTTTGTGGCATATTTAAATCAGCAGGATTTGCAGTACATCACATAAAACCAAATGTTTAACTTTGCATAAAAATACATGATGCAGCTACAGTACTGACAAGACAAGTGATCACACTTATTGCCGAGCTTATTGTAGGTACGGAGAGAGAGGAGGATAAAGTCAAGCCCTTGTTTGGCTTTTTAACCAACATTTTATTGCATTATGTTAATGGAAATCAGGTGATTTTCCTGAACGGTCTCCTGTCAGCTGATGATCTTTAAAGGAGATGTCAGAGAAGGACCAGAACTGATGCCGTGTGGATTTGTGCTGACATGCACACACACTTTATCTTCTGGTAATGCGATCAGTGTTTGTTTTCTACAAGGGCAAAACCCACCGCAACCGAGCTACTGTATGTAAACACACACACACACACACACACACTGTAGAATACTGTAGAAAAGTTCAATGACCCCTTAATGTGCCGTTTATGGTTTTTAATTCCTGTTTGCTTTGAGACTCTTTATGCTAGTGGACATATACACAATTAGACTTTTAAAACCAAATATATAGATTCAACTGAATTTATTTTTAATTGTGAAATGTTGTATTCAAATGTTTATGTTTATATTATTATTATCAAATTAAAGTACAAAGTAAATTAAATCATATTGCAACAAATACCCACAATTTTTATAAATATATATTTTTGATCATGTTGTAGTCCCCTATATCTCGTCATATATTGTTTGCCCATTTTTTAAAATGCATTTTAAATCTAAAGAAATCTTAATAAATACATTTAATACATACAATTTGCATTTACCCAAAAGTGAATTTTAAGATTAAGTATCTTCTCGGCCTTGTTCAAACAACATATTTTAAATTAAATATATATATTTACTTAAGACATTCTGTTTACAACATATATTTAGGATATTATGCCATATTTTTATGCCATATTATGTATTTACGCTGTTGGCATCAAGATAACATCACAAAACATTACAACACAGAAGGACTGAACAATATTGAGTATTATACATTGTGCATCTATTGTCCCATTAACAGAACAAGAACATGATATTACAACTGATAAAGCAAACACACCTCAAGTGTGTGTGTGTGTGTGTGTGTGTGTGTGTGTGTGTGTGTGTGTGTGTGTGTGTGTGTGTGTGTGTGTGTGTGTGTGTGTGTGTGTGTGTGTGTGTGTGTGTGTGTGTGTGTGTGTGTGTGTGTGTGTGTGTGTGTGTGTGTGTAGGTCAGGGTGAGAGGGGAACATTTATAGATGTGTAAAAGAAAGTGGCAAACCTCAAAATATCGATGTGTTCTCTGTCCCTCTTCACACACCATAGACCTCATGTATTTATTTATTTTTTTGTCATGTACAAAACATGTTTTTCAGCAGGAAACTTTTTATAGACACAGTGCATCCATTCATACTCTCACAACAACTGTGTGTGTGTGTGTGTGTGCTCTTGTTTCTGTGATTTATGAGGACACAAATGTGTATAATGACATGTGTATTACAACTTAAACGTAGTTTATGAGGACATTTCATAATTCAAATTGCTTAAAAAACAATGTTTTATTAAAAATGCAGAATGTTTCGTGTGTGTGTGTGTGTGTGTGTGTGTGCTTTGTTGTGTGTCCACTAATAAGTGTGGTTATCTAGAGAAGTTTCAGGTCAATAGCACTGGATAGTGTGATAGGATAGTGCCACTACTCCGAGCGTTCACAATCCTTATCAACAGGGAATGTAGTTGGTTTCTTTCCCTCTTTCTTTCCAAACCTCTCTTTGGTCATCCTCTTTAGTTAACCTTTAAAGGATTAGTTCACTTTTAAAATGAAAATTCTGTCATCATATACTCACCCTTAAGTTGTTTCAAACCTGTATGAATTTGTTTCCTCTGCTGAACACAAAGGAAGATATTTAGAAGTATATGATGACAGAATTTTCACTTTAAAAGTGAACTAATCCTTTAACCTAGTTTTTAGTTTTCTTGCTCTCAGTGGAATTACTGCAGTCAATTTAATAGTTTTCCTTTAATTTGAAGTTCCCGTGAGCCTTTGTTGTGCTGGCTGCTGGGCAAGTCTTGTAGTCACATGTGTTTGCTGTCATAGACGTCCGTCGAATGGATAGATGCACTTGCTTAAAGCGTTATGCTAGTGCAGTGGTTCCATCCGGACTGCGGAACATAATTGCACCGTTTTACCGTTTTAACAGTTTAAAGTGAGCAGCGTGTCAAAACAACGGAGCGGCTCACACCACACGCACCCAGGGCCTATTGTAGCGATCTGAAGCGCAAGTATCAAACGCGAGACGCAAGTAACTCTGTGGGCGGATCCCGGCGCTGTTGCTATTATACCGGCGGGATAAACGACTCTTGCGCCCGACCCAAATCTAACATGTGTTGGTCTGAAGTCGCTTCATCACTCATAGCTGTGGTTTGGGCGTAACGTGAAATAAACCAATCAGAGCGTCCTCTCATATTCCCTTTAAGAGCCGGCGCGCTTGTTCCACGGCGGATTGCTATTATAACGGCGGATTGCTATTATAACGGCGGATTGCTATTATAACGGCGGATTGCTATTATAACGGCGGATCGCTATTATAACGGCGGATTGCTATTATAATGGCGGATTGCTATTATAACGGCGGATTGCTATTATAACGGCGGATCGCTATTATAACGGCGGATCGCTATTATAATGGCGGATTGCTATTATAACGGTGGATCGCTATTATAACGGCGGGTTGCTATTATAACGGCGGATCGCTATTATAACGGCGGATTGCTATTATAACGGCGGATCGCTATTATAACGGCGGATTGCTATTATAACGGCGGATCGCTATTATAACGGCGGATCGCTATTATAACGGCGGATTGCTATTATAACGGCGGATTGCTATTATAACGGCGGATCGCTATTATAACGGCGGATTGCTATTATAATGGCGGATTGCTATTATAACGGCGGATTGCTATTATAACGGCGGATCGCTATTATAACGGCGGATCGCTATTATAACGGCGGATCGCTATTATAACGGCGGATCGCTATTATAACGGCGGATTGCTATTATAACGGCGGATCGCTATTATAACGGCGGATTGCTATTATAACGGCGGATTGCTATTATAACGGTGGATTGCTATTATAACGGCGGATTGCTATTATAACGGCGGATTGCTATTATAACGGCGGATCGCTATTATAATGGCGGATTGCTATTATAACGGCGGATTGCTATTATAACGGCGGATCGCTATTATAACGGCGGATTGCTATTATAACGGCGGATCGCTATTATAACGGCGGATTGCTATTATAACGGCGGATCGCTATTATAACGGCGGATTGCTATTATAACGGCGGATCGCTATTATAACGGCGGATCGCTATTATAACGGCGGATTGCTATTATAACGGCGGATTGCTATTATAACGGCGGATCGCTATTATAACGGCGGATTGCTATTATAACGGTGGATTGCTATTATAACGGCGGATTGCTATTATAACGGCGGATCGCTATTATAACGGCGGATTGCTATTATAACGGCGGATCGCTATTATAACGGCGGATTGCTATTATAACGGCGGATTGCTATTATAACGGCGGATTGCTATTATAACGGCGGATCGCTATTATAACGGCGGATTGCTATTATAACGGCGGATCGCTATTATAACGGCGGATCGCTATTATAACGGCGGATTGCTATTATAACGGTGGATTGCTATTATAACGGCGGATCGCTATTATAACGGCGGATCGCTATTATAACGGCGGATCGCTATTATAACGGCGGATCGCTATTATAACGGCGGATCGCTATTATAACGGCGGATCGCTATTATAACGGCGGATTGCTATTATAACGGCGGATTGCTATTATAACGGCGGATTGCTATTATAACGGCGGATCGCTATTATAACGGCGGATCGCTATTATAACGGCGGATTGCTATTATAACGGCGGATTGCTATTATAACGGCGGATTGCTATTATAAAGGCGGATTGCTATTATAAAGGCGGATTGCTATTATAATGGCGGATTGCTATTATAACGGCGGATTGCTATTATAACGGCGGATCGCTATTATAACGGCGGATCGCTATTATAACGGCGGATCGCTATTATAACGGCGGATTGCTATTATAACGGCGGATTGCTATTATAACGGCGGATTGCTATTATAACGGCGGATTGCTATTATAACGGCGGATTGCTATTATAATGGCGGATTGCTATTATAACGGCGGATTGCTATTATAACGGCGGATTGCTATTATAACGGCGGATTGCTATTATAACGGCGGATTGCTATTATAACGGCGGATTGCTATTATAACGGCGGATTGCTATTATAACGGCGGATTGCTATTATAACGGCGGATTGCTATTATAATGGCGGATTGCTATTATAACGGCGGATTGCTATTATAACGGCGGATTGCTATTATAATGGCGGATTGCTATTATAACGGCGGATTGCTATTATAATGGCGGATTGCTATTATAACGGCGGATTGCTATTATAATGGCGGATTGCTATTATAACGGCGGATTGCTATTATAACGGCGGATTGCTATTATAACGGCGGATCGCTATTATAACGGCGGATTGCTATTATAACGGCGGATTGCTATTATAACGGCGGATTGCTATTATAACGGCGGATCGCTATTATAACGGTGGATTGCTATTATAACGGCGGATCGCTATTATAACGGCGGATTGCTATTATAACGGCGGATCGCTATTATAACGGCGGATTGCTATTATAATGGCGGATTGCTATTATAACGGCGGATTGCTATTATAATGGCGGATTGCTATTATAATGGCGGATTGCTATTATAACGGCGGATTGCTATTATAATGGCGGATTGCTATTATAACGGCGGATCGCTATTATAACGGCGGATTGCTATTATAACGGCGGATCGCTATTATAACGGCGGATTGCTATTATAACGGCGGATCGCTATTATAACGGCGGATTGCTATTATAATGGCGGATCGCTATTATAACGGCGGATTGCTATTATAATGGCGGATCGCTATTATAACGGCGGATCGCTATTATAATGGCGGATTGCTATTATAACGGCGGATTGCTATTATAACGGCGGATCGCTATTATAACGGCGGATTGCTATTATAACGGCGGATTGCTATTATAACGGCGGATCGCTATTATAACGGCGGATCGCTATTATAACGGTGGATTGCTATTATAACGGCGGATCGCTATTATAACGGCGGATCGCTATTATAACGGCGGATCGCTATTATAACGGCGGATTGCTATTATAACGGCGGATCGCTATTATAACGGCGGATTGCTATTATAACGGCAGGTTTGCCGGCGCACGCCAGGAGCGGTTCACAGCCGAGGAGACCGACGCTCTCGTCAGGGCCGTAAAACACAGAGAAGTGACATTGTATGAGGATGATGGAGAAACACACACATTAGCTTCGGTTAAACAGGCGTATAATAATTTGGGTAAATGTGTAATCTAGATTTATGCCTATTTTTCCACATCTTCACGGACACAACAATGATTTCCCTCGTGTGTTAATATGTTTCCTTGTAATAATGTATGATTTGCAAAAATGAAAACTGCTGCGTCTGTTTAGATTAGAGAATCAAAGTGTGTGTGTTGTTCACACGCTACATAATGGCCAATCACGCGCACTTAAAATAGCATATGACTAACGCGCGGCGCCGCTGTCTTTAGACTCGGTTTCTCCTGGTCAGTGGAGGAGTTGTTTTCTGAAACTGCAGAATATCACCAGGGAACGTTTGCGCCGGAACACACTCCTCTTTTCACTGTTTTCAGTGCAGCTACAGTTACAGTTAATTAATAATCATAGTAATTTTCTGACATGTTGTTCAGTTTATGAGTCTGTCAATGATTTATCATGTTAATTTACTCCCTCCCTGTCTGACTTTTGCAACATGTTTTTCAGTCGACGAGCTGCTAGAACCTGTTTCTCCTCTTCTCTCGGATGGAAGGATCAAAAACACCGAGACGGGAGGGGGTGGTGTGGGTGTCAGGGGGAATTTTTGGCACACTTCCTTATTTTGTCTTCATAAATAACACTTTTCCTTACCTTCTTCTCTCTTTTGCAAGTTATAGCAGTGGAACAACAGTGATTCTTCTGTTCTAAAAAGAGAAGAAGTGGTTTTGAAACCTTCGACTGTAGGATATATGTGTGTCTTCTTGGCATAAAATAGTCTCACAAAATTATTCTATCAATACTGACTTTAGCATAATGTTTTTTTTATAGTTCTGTTCTGTCTATAAGTCAGTGTTTGTTATGGAAGAGTCAGAATTTTTTATTAGTTAGCCTGGGTTATCTAGATTTTTCTAACTATGTATATTATTATTTAATTTCTTTCTTTGTTTAATCATTAATTCATTATTTTAATGATATGGCAGATAACTGATTAATGGCAGACATTATATATTCAAATGTATGAATACTTTAAAAAAAATTATACAAACTAAAATCAATAATTTTAAAGCAAAAAATTAATTTAGGCACCACAACATTATAATGTGCAGAATGAAAAATTTATATTCACTTTGACATTTGCTAATTATTCCTTGCATGGATATAATAATATTCCATTATTAATTAACTGCTCGGTGAAAAATATTGCACAAAATAGCCTGTTTGGGTGTGTCAGTAGAACATGCAGAACTTATTGGATAATTTAAAAAAACAAATGCATAATAAGCAAAAACTGCTCGCCCTGAATTGTTTACATATATGTGACTGACTTGCAGTATAACTGCTATATGCATGTTTGTGCACATGTTCTATTTCTATGCAAATGTGCTGCAACTGTACACTGTGTGCTCTGAGGAACTCACTGTGTTCTTGTGTCATTTGTGCCGAGCCGCTCTGAATCGTGAGGAAGAGAGAGAGAGAGGCTGTGTTTATTGGTGTGCTATCCTGTAAAGCTCCACCTGAGTGCATTAACCCCGGATCAAGCGCACCCTTTCTTTAATAGACATGAAAATGCACATTCTGAACTTAATGGTTGTAATTCAAGAATGCTTTGTAATATAGATGTAAGATTGGTCTTGTTTTAAAGACGACATTTGGCAGATTTTTGTAGAAGTGAAATAAATTAAGACAGTTAAACAGAAAAAAAGTTATAGAAGTTTGAGTTTATGAAAATGTACAACGTTAAAAATGTAATTATTCATATTTTATATAAAATATATATTTTCAAAACCTGGTGGATTCTAAAACTGCACCAAAAAAAATCAAAGGCAAAAATCTGAACAAGTTGTTTCAAATGTTAGGTTGATATCTGAGAAAATGAGTGTTCAGTGAGATTTAGTTTGGGCGCAGTACCACACTTCTCCACTAGTGGACATTACTGCCCATATAAGGGCGCCTCCATCTCCATATGTGGTTTGAGTCTGAACCATTATTTTTACAATTTTCATACAATTTATGAAGTAGACATCCTATTCAGAAGTAGTGTTGGAAGTTTGGCAGATTTTGAAAGTAATTCAACCTCTAAGAAACACAAAAAGATCACGTATGTGCATTATAGCTCACTGACACATCACTAATGCTGAATCTATTATTATTTTCTTTATATTCAAAACATTTTCAGACCTTTTTTTCTAAAACAATTGAACAGATGCTATCTTTTGAACTCTTGGCATGAAAACAAACTGAGGTTTCTACCATTCTTTCATGATTTTTCATCTTCATCACGATTTCAAAATAAAGGTCTGAACATGCCTGAGTATGACAATATTTTTGTTGCAAATTGATCAATTACGGCAATTTATTTTGTAAATCAGTCACCAAATATGTAAACTAGAGATTGTAAGCTTTCAAATGATATATAGTTTGTCAGGATTAGTTTAGGTTTAGTATAGGATATTACTGGTTTAAATATGTAATGGCTGTGTCAATATAAGGGGTTAAACAGATCCTACATTACTTTTCGAGACAGAGAGAAATGGCCGTGTGCAGAGGCTTTTCTTGTAAATGATTTCCTTCTTTCAAGGAGCGTAAATCTAGGACTCTCTGCTGGTCTGTACAGGCTTTTCATAAACAATGAAATATTAAGGGGTTTAATTATGACTGTGGCATGACCCGAGGTGGTTTTGTTTGTTTGTCCGGCTGTGCTTGGGCCTCATCAGATATTGATGAAGAAAGAGGACACGGCGGGTTAAATATGTTCACGGGAGCTTTTTAATAGGAGCTTATGATGCTGCAAATGCATTTCCTCTTCACCGCTGCAGTTCTTACGAATTTCAGATGATCTATATCAGTCTCAAACAATGGCTCTCTTCCAAATCCGACATAGAGAAAGCAGTATCCTGAATATGAACCTCATAAATGACTGATGGACTGATACTTTCACCCAAAAATTAAATAATCCTTTAGGCTGTTGTTTAGTACTAAACCTGTATGACTTACAAAAGATGATATTTAAAGAAATATTGGTAACCAAACATTTTGACTGCCATTGACTGGACCAAATAAACAGACTAGAAAGTCATACAAGTTTTGGGACCGCTTTATCTTTCAGTTTCAAACGATCTGCAAATCCAGCGTCGAACTGGGCATTGTTTATAGAACATTTGTTACCGGGAACGAACAAACTGTCGCCCTAACACGGTTCGTTGGGAAGCTGAACAAGGTTATCTTTCCCTCACAACCAAAAACACACTTCTTTGGCGACATTGTTGATTGCGTGGTCTAAAAACAAAATGACAGCGCTCAACTAGTAATGAGCGATATAAACGATACAAAATTGGCCTACGATAGAGATTTTAATTCTATTGCAGCATTTTCTTTAGTTGACGTATACAGTTGAAACTCGGAAAAATTAGAATATCATGCAAAAGTATAAGGTAAAACTAATATATCATATGGACTCATTACATGCAAAGTGAGATATTACAAGGCTTTATTTGTTATAATTTTGAAGATTATAGCTTACAGCTTTATGAAAACCTTTTCACAATATTCTAATTTTGAATTTGGGGTTTTTATAAGCTGTTATAATTACAGTTTTGCACAATAAATGTTCTCAAAACTACATACACCATTTCTTTCTTACTTTAAAAAAAAAATACATTTAGCAGTTGTTTGGCTTTCCTTAGGGTCTGTGTAACCTGTTCTGAAATGGTTTTATCATTTATATTATCATGATATACATCGTTATCGCAAGAGGCTGCAATGTATATCGCAATATGGATTTTAGGCCATAACGCCCAACTCATTTTGTGAAACTTTTGACCATGTTTAGCATGAGAATCCAACTCTTTAACAGTGGAAATAAGTCAGAATGCATGAAATAGCGTTAGACATCCCCTTTAAAAAGTATTAGTATTAGCATTGATACTTTTCATTATTGAATGAAATAAAAGACAAGACAATTAAGCTTATTAAGATATTGTGAATGTAAAATTATTTTCATGACATGTTCTTGGGATTCATGCAGGTGAATATTCTTGTAAAATGGAAGGTCTGTTTATGGGAAGTATTTACGGTAACGCTTTAGTTTAGGGTCCAGTTCTCACTATTAACTACTTGCTTATTAGCATGCATATTATATTATATTTGCATGCATATTACTAGGATTTTGGCTGCATATTAGTACTTATAAAGCACATTTTAATGCCTTATTCTGTATGACCATATTCTACATCTCTAATCCTAAACGTAACAACTACCTTACTAACTATTAATAAGCGGTAATTAGGAGTTTATTGAGGCAAAGGTCGTAGATAATAGTTAGTTAATAGTGCACTCTGAAAATTAGGGTCCAATTCTCACACTCTAAAAAAGTCTGGGTTGTTTTAACCCAATTTTGGGTCAAATATGGACAAACCCAGCCATTGGGTTACATTTTTAAATTGCATTTTTGATCCAACGTTTGGGTTTGTCCATATAGTGTGACCATATTTACATTATAACAATATTCATAAAACTCGCAAACTCATATCTCAGGAGCAGTTGAATTGATATTTATTAGATTAGAATATGTCTCCAGTTCATCTTATCATTTCCTTATCTGCTGCCCTGCACACTCTAAAAAATGTTGGGTCAAATATGGACAAACCCAAACTTTGGATCAAAAATGCAATTTAAAAATGTAACCCAATGGCCATATTTGACCCAAAATTGGGTTAAAACAACCCAGCATTTTTTAGAGTGCACTAGTGTCCAGTTCATCGGGTGAACATGTCATGTTTAGAGTCTCTCTCCTCAGGTATGATGTTGTATGATCACTGTTCACTGACATATTGTTTTTATAGACTGGTTATGTAAGGTGCGATAGGTTGACTGAACAGACGGGCATTTAAAGATCATGTTACACTGTAAAAATGCTGGGTTGTTTTAACCCAATTTTGGGTCAAATATGGACAAACCCAGCCATTGGGTTACATTTTTAAATTGCATTTTTTATCCAACGTTTGGGTTTGTCCATATTTGACCCAACATTGGGTTGAAACAACCCAGCATTTTTGAGAGTTTGAGAATTGGACCCTAATCTAAAGTGTGACCATATTTACATTATAACAATATTCATAAAACTCGCAAACTCATATCTCAGGAGCAGTTGAATTAATATTTATTAGATTAGAATATGTCTCCAGTTCATCTTATCATTTCCTTATCTGCTGCCCTGCACACTTTGGGTCAAATATGGACAAACCCAAACGTTGGATCAAAAATGCAATTTAAAAATGTAACCCAATGGCCATATTTGACCCAAAATTGGGTTAAAACAACCCAGCTTTTTTTTAGAGTCTAGTGTCCAGTTCATCGGGTGAACATGTCATGTTTAGAGTCTCTCTCCTCAGGTATGATGTTGTATGATCACTGTTCACTGACATCATTATTGTTTTTATAGACTGGTTATGTAAGGTGCGATAGGTTGACTGAACAGACGGGCATTTAAAGATCATGTTACACTGTAAAAAATGCTGGGTTGTTTTAACCCAATTTTGGGTCAAATATGGATAAACCCAAACGTAAATGCAATTTAAAAATGCACCCCAATGGCCGGGTTTGTCCATTTTTGACATTTTTTAGAGTGTACCTTTCCGCAGCTGCTAACTGTGGATAAAAAGATGGATGATAAAAAAAGGATGATTTATTTTTGTTTTGAGGAACAGTGTTCTGTGGTCTATATGAGGAAGTGTAGTTTTGTTGCCCGTAAGCGAGCGTTATTATGTCCAAATGAGTTGAGATATAGTGGGCCGGTTTTAATAAAGCATCATATTCACATGACAGTTCAGTGTTGGGCTCATGCTGGGCAACATTCAGTAGTGATGATGGTAAACTACACATCTTTATCAGTCGTGACCACTAAACCTTATGTATTGATCGTCACTGCTATAAAGCAAAGTCTGCTTGGGTTTCACATCAGATGATAAGGGACAGTCTTTGGTTCTGTGGCAGTGTGGTTTGTGTTGTGCTAAAGATAGCCGAAAAGGAGGTTTATTTATGTTAGATATACGTATTGAATGTTGTGTGAGCGTTGTGCCCCGTGTATTTTAACAGCTGTGAGCACTCCCTGTTAACATAACATCCACGGGAACTTTGGCTTCCTCATGAGCAACGCGAGCAGATCTGCGGCTATACAGCAAAAGAGGGAGCGAGACATAGAAACAGAACAGAGAAAGAGTTTTTTAAATGTTTTTCTGTATAACATTGGCCTCTAAAAGCATGTGGACACTTAGTTCAAATTCAAAATGTCTAAATGCTGTTGTTTTTAACCTTATTATAAGTATTATTTGACCCTTTATACAAGCTAAAATCATTACAATAGTGACTAAAAGAAGTAAAGTTAGTTAATTTGCAGATATCAGTTAGTTTGATGTATCTAATGCATCTAATGTAAGAATTGTCTAAAGAACTTTTTTTCAAATTGGCTTAAACTGTCTTTATATACCAATACATAATTAAAATGTAAGTACTTTGAAAAAGAGAGTATAAAAATTGAGTGACTATAGTGTATTTAATCTTCAAAAAACACAGCTCATTAATTCCTACCGGGACGAAACAAGTGATTGGCTTGCGCGACTGTCACTCTCCGTCGCCATGACTACCGCCGCTATTACTGGCTCCACCCACGTGCGCGACCCGTGTTTAGGTGGGAGTGAATGGAATTAATGAGCTGTGTTTATTGAAGATTAAATACACTAGAGTCACTCAGTTTTTATACTCTCTATTTCAGAGTACTTGCATTTTAATTATGTATTGGTATATAAAGACAGTTTAAACAAATTTGAATAAAAGTTTTTTTAGACAATTCTGACACTTTTTTAGAGAAACGAGGGGCTTGTAAAACTCTACGAACATGGAAAACATGATAGACGGCCCTCTTAACCTATACGCTGAAGAGAAAATCCAGCGCAACTTTGAGGTGACCAAACAAAGCATGATTATGCATTCTGCTCAGCTAGCAACACTGGACATCAACCACAAGCCATAAGCTAATACCTTTTCATTACTGTCTACTTTCTATGTATAACAGTTCTATCTAATAACGTATTAGACGGGACTGTTAGACGGATTGTAAACTAACACGAAGAATGCGAGCAATGTGTCCTTAGGCTCTGGCGTTCTCAGTGATGTCGAAATAAAGTCACAACAACATGCGCGGCTCACGGCGCTTCAGAGTTCCTACTGGTGGTGCGAATAGTGAACGAGCGTATTTAGGCCACGCCCACACCGGGGGAAAACAATCCAACCGTCTCCATTGACTTTGCATTCCTTGTCATTTATGACTTATAACAAAAAGTACAACAATGTCTAAAAGCTGCTATGTGACATAGCAAACAAGCTAATAAGTTTTTATAAGCTGTCACCCCATAAAATTTTTACTTTTTTGACACAAAAGTGGATCAGGCAATTGAGACAGAACGTAATGTGTCTCATTACTCTGAGAACTAACGTACGCCGCTGGAGGGGAATGTAATCGGCGACAGGATAGCTTATCTTACAGAAATTGAATATATAAAACTGACATTTGGGTATTTGACTCACCAGTGACAAAATGTTTAACTTACTGCACACGCAACTGTGTTTCTAGTGCATACTGAGTGTCAGGATCCCACAATTTACCCAATCGTTCCAGCCGGCATCCACTTTTATGTCCTTACGCTCGTTTTTTGGGGTTGATAGCTTATAAAAACGTATTTCTGGGTTTTTAGCTTGTTTACTGTACACCTTGTCAAATAGCATCTTTTAGACATTGTTTTGTTTTTTTGTTACAAGTTATAAATAACAAGGAGGCAGCTTCTCGCAATGCAAAGTCAATGGAGACGGTTGGATTGTCTCCATTGACTTTGGAGACAATCCAACAGTGAGCGTGGTCTTCAGATTATGACGCTCCGTCTCTATGCAACCAAAACATTCCTGGGAACCATTAGTTCTCGGGGAACCATCCTGGTGGCTAGTTCCTAGAACTATACGGTGCGAACGCCTCTACTGTGTGTGTGTGCGCTGCTTGTGAGGGTGTTCACTACCATTCAAAAGTTTGGGGTCGGTACGATTTTTTAAGAGTAGTAGAGTAGAGTAGAAAAGTTTTATTGTCATTGCCCAAGAAATTATTATCAATAATCAAAACAATCCTTGACAGTCTACTTAATGCAGATGGTGTCAGCTCTTTGACTTCATCTGATTGGCTGTGTACTGAGATAGATAGATAGATAGATAGATAGATAGATAGATAGATAGATAGATAGATAGATAGATAGATAGATAGATAGATAGATAGATAGATAGATAGATAGATAGATAGATAGATAGATATATAGATAGATAGATAGATAGATAGATAGATAGATAGATAGATAGATAGATAGATAGATCCCACAAATGTTGCTGTTGTGACAACCAGTGCATGTTGTTTCCTCTGCATGATTATTTACTTTTTTCTTTATAATATTTAATTGTCATTATGTTGCCATGGGAAAGGTAAAAATCTGAACTGCTAGCCGGTAGAAACAATACTTATTGTTCAGTCCTGAGTGTATGCTTATGCGTGCTAACATGCTCTGTAGTTTGTGCTTTGGGAGTGCCATTTCCTCTGACTGTCTGGATGTGTGTGTGTGTATGTGTGTGTGGATGTGTATGTGTGTGGATGTGTATGTGTGTGGATGTGTGTGTGTGTGTGTGTGGATGTGTGTGTGTGTACATGTGTATCGGTGTTCCAAGTGGACCGCACCTCTTTCAGGAAGACAGATGCAAGACTGAGCTGCTCCAATCGGCCCGGTTCCCAGAATACCCAAGTACTAGACTGAGAGAGAGGAACATGGGAAGTTGAGCAGGAGAAGTGACCAGTGACATAGAGGATGTAAGGATGAAAGAGTGAGTGGAAAGGTGGATCTGATAATGCAGGAAAACGCTGTTGAATGGTTAGTGTCATGAGAAGAGCGTTTGAGCCTGAGCTCAGTCTTCTGACAGTCATTGAACTCTCACTGTAAAGCAAGTTCATTGACCTCCAGCAGGCAAAAGACGCTCACTCAGAAGACATATAAACAAGGTTCAAAATTAATGCTGAGATGGCAAGTTAATACAATGGAATAGCAATATAATACAGTACTGTATGGCCTGGTGACTGGTCTCAGACGAGGCTTACATTAAACCAGGATTAGGCCTTAGTTTAATTCGGACATTTAAGTAGCTTTTATAAAAATGAGTTTATATATATATATAGAGAGAGTATTGTCTGGGGTCAGGGCTAGGGATCATATTACCCCTGTGTTGGAGTCTTTGCACTGGCTACCTGTCAGGTACCGTATTGATTTTAAAATCCTTTTGTTGGCATATAAGGCTTTGGTTAATAACTCAGTCAAGTACTGAGGAGCCAGATTAAGCAAAGTAAATAAGCTATCGTGTCGCTTCATAAAATTGAGATTAAACCGCTTAAGTCACATGGACTACTTTAATGATGTCTTTCTTTACTCTCTTTCTGGGGCTTGAAAGTGGTACAGTAGTTGCATAGGCTGTCAATGGAGGGACAGAAAGCTTTCAGATTTCATTCAAAAGATTTGTGTCCCGGAGATGAACGAATGTCTTACGGGTTTGGAACGACATGAGGCTGAGTAATTAATGACAGAATTAAAATGTTTATATTTTTTAATTAAACCTTGAAAGCAACCGAGGTTAAATGAACACTCCACCGTTTTTTGAAATAGGGCTTATTCACCGTCTTTCCTACATTTAGATAGGTGGGCAAATGCATTTTTGTCTCAGTGCATGCATTGTTTTAGTTTGGCAGGGTCGCCGCTAGCTTAGCTTAGCATAATGAATGGAATCCTTTGTTGCCAGGTAGCATGTCCTGAGTAAAAGGGATTTTCTATCTAAATGTAGGAAAGATGGTGAATAAGCCCTATTTTAAAAAACGGTGGAGTGTTAATTTAAGGCTATTCCTAATTTTTTTTCATAAACATATTGTCATGTCTTTATTGCAGTTCTTATCGGTCACACATAGGATACTTGCATTGATCTATGGAACAATAGGGACATGTCCGGGCAGGTCACGACTGCATCATTTGTTCCTGCATTTACAGTGAAAAGATAATCGTTACACCTTTAGCAAAATGAAACAATTAGAGTTGACTAATATGCCAAATTAAATGATTACTGGGAAGAAAACACACTGAGAAAGAGAAAGCAGAATTAGTGTTTATTTGCTCTTTCCTGCTGTAATATTGACTCTAAAATGATCTTTGTTTAATACAGACAGAATAAGACTTTAATCGTTGTCAGAGTGAACAAGACACAAAAACAATAAATGCTCAGTGTGGGTCTTGGAAAGCACATCTTCCCCTTCTTTTTATTATAATTTTTTCCATTGTGTTTATTGTCACACCATATGGTCTAAAGTTCAAGGCTGCAAAGACTTTAGTCGACTTGCAACACTTTTTCTGCATACAAAGCAGCAGATACATTCGGCCATAAAAACATATTACTCCTAGACGTTGAGAAAAAACTTAACTGAAGTTAGACTACTTTTTCTCTCGTTCAGAGGCACTAGGGTGGGGGAGTGAGGGTGAAAAAACCAGATTGGACCCTGAAACTGTTGTTCTGCTTTCTGATTGGCTGACTCCTGTTGCTAGGCTTGTCTTTTGTGTTTTTTTCAGTCCTTCTTCCCCCTGTTCTCTGATAGGTCAGGATGGAACTGGTTCAGACGAGGGCTGTGTCAGGCAACTTTTCTGCCACTTGTTGAACATCCGAAAGCTTGTGGTTTTAGTGTGGCTGCTCGTTCAGCACAAGAAAAACAACAGCGCAGACACACACATTCACACAGAGAAGCACTTCTACAAACACACCCTGTTACTCAGAAAGCATTCGCACATAATGAAAAGATTTTCACCAGCGGAAAAGTCACGAACAGAGACATGAAGATGATGGACACAGCTTTAAGAAATCACGTTTTAAATTTAACATTCACAGTTAAATGAACATGGCTTAAACCTGAACTTTCAATGAAGAATTGTGAAGTTTTATCTGATAAAAAAATGATATGAAATTTTTTGTATGAAGATAATCCATAAAAGTGAAAAAAATCCTTCATTGACATGTTTTACTGAAATTTGATAGTTTGTGTATTCTTCAAAGTAGATCTGATGCATATGTCCAGACATGTTCCTCTTGTGCAATGCTTAAACAACTCCAATAATACAACCGAAAAATGACTTTAAATAGCTATTTTGAAAGCTTTTGTAGTTTGTATTTTGCACTATGTACTATTATGCACACTAACTAACCCCAATTTCCACAGTAACATTAGTGCTCTGGTCCAACTAAGCAGTCAAGCCCAGTGTTATGATACGATGTGTGTACAGTAAAGCCCGAAGTTTGTTCTCATATCAGAGTTTCGGCTCTTGTTAATAAAGAGAGGACCTGGGGGAGGTGGGCGCAAGGCAAACGCTGACCGCTCTCTTCTGTAGGTTTGCTGAGCCATAGGGCTCAGTGGGCCTGGTTAACCACCCCCTATCACCGGAGAGAGTGCTGACTCCTGCTCTGGTCTGTGTTTACACCCCCCCCGATGTAGGACGGTCCCTTCAGACACAATGAACATGCTGAATAGCTACTCTTCATCTCGTGAGCGATGCCAAATCCAAACGCTTTGACGGTCTTCTGCTCGTGCACAGGACTTTAATTCACGTTTGTTGGACTTTATTACTCCACAACATATTATACAAGCATGCATCTGAGGGGAAAATAAAAGATTATGTTTGCAAGAATCATTTAATATGTTGGTAAGATTGCAATTGAAACTCAACATTGTGAACAAAACTCTGAAGTGCACCCATTTTAGTTTGACCAGTTGAAAACCAAGGCAGCTGTAGTAGAAGAAGTGTGCCTTGGTTTTCATTCCTCCCCCTCGAATATAATCAATCTCTAAGCCAAAAGCGTCACTTTATCTATCAGGTGTCTTGACTTGTCCCCTGAGGGGGATATTAAGCCGAGGGCTGGAATTGATCTTGGCTTGTTTTTCACTGTAGTCCATGCCGTCATCCTAATTCAGGTTGCAGGGCTTGTTTACTGCAGTTCTCATTTGCTCAAGGAAAAACATCTCCTCCCACTTGGAACTGCAGGAGGTAACAATGTCATATATAGACTACCAGACAAATCAAGATTATATTGGAAGACAAAGTTAAAAGTCTGTTAATATTAACCAATGTTAGAAAGCTTTTCAAGTCAAGCATCCCATCCATGTTGGATAGCAACAGTTTGCATATTAATCAATAAAATAAATAAATGTTCGACAAGCAAACGAAATTATGTCATCATTTACTTTCCCTCACGTTGTTCCAAACCTGTACACTTTCTTCAGTGAAACACGAAAGAAAGGCAGCATTTGAAGCACCGAAGTTAATTGCATTTCCCCCCACACAAAGTAAATGGCTGTCGTTCTGCCTAAAACGTAACATTTTCACATCAGAAAATCGTTTTTTAGCTTCATGAGGGTGTATAAAATGTGATAGAATTATATTTTTTTGCGTTTTGAGTCCACTCCAGGCGCAAGTCGCTTGTTTAACCCCGCCCCACTTGTCTCTGATTGGACAACGTAGGTTGTTTTCGCAACGCGATTGGCTCTTGCGCGCGTCACTCAAGTTTACAGCCTGTTATTTACCACAAGAGGGCTAGTAAAGACTGGGTATTCTTGCTCCGGACTCGCTTCAACAGCTGATATGAACGGATAGTGTTATCCAATGCTTCAAGGAACAACGGGAGCTAAAGCAAATGCAAGATAGCCGCTCTAATATTTTAATTAGAAGCAGAAAGGAGCAATATGAGGCACGCATCGGCATCTAATGAAACTATTGAAAACTCCTCTCTCACCATGACAGACGTGTTTAAAATGTGCACACAGTGCGAGCGGCTTAGTAAAAAGGTAAGAAATTGCGGATACGAGTTTGACATCGAGTTTAACTAATGACAGATGTGTTTTTCGTAAGCCTGAAGTGTTCGTGTGTACTTTTTCATTGATTTTTGATAACGTCCGTTCGCCAGGTAACGTTGCTCTGCTGCAGTGCAGCTCTTTGTGCTCGAACACTGCGAGCTTGTTTTTCTCATGTTGTCATCATCGGATCAATACACATTCGTCTTTGATCAATGACTGACAATATGAAGTCGGTGTCACATTGTATATATGCTGCTTTTGCGGTTGTTGTTGTTGTTGTTTTATTTTAACCAACGCACAAAAATAACATTGCCATTGTGTAGAACTGCTGTATGCCCCTGCAACCGGACATATTACATCGTTTAATAATATATTTAAGCTACAATTAAATTTGTACACCATTGCTTGTATATTCCTGGGTCAGCTAGACTGCTTTATGCACGTTAATGGAGTATTGCTAACTCGGACAACCTTTTTGTTCCTAGGAAATCTAGGTTGTTTTGAATCATTCTCTTTGTGCCTTCGGCAGCTTCTATAGTGTCATGATGAATGATGTTCAAGGTCTGACTGTTGCTGTACCTACTGATTGTTTATTGTGTTATGTATTATAAAGAGTTTATTTTAAAGCAATGCCACAAACAATTCTAGAACCAAGCGAGCTTAGGAAGGATGTTGCGTCCAGAATATCTTTGATTTAATTGTAGTTTCAAGCCCAAGTGTGTGTCGATCATGTAATCATGTTATTGGTTTTGATCTTTCTTTAGGATGTTGGCGTGCGAATCCCCAGACCGATGGGAAATGGACCAAGTAGATTCATACCGGAGAAAGAGGTTAGTGTTATCATCTACCCCGCTGACTGTAAAGTTGGCATGAATATCACTCACCTGTGTTTTGTTGTTTTAAAGGATTAGTTCACTTTTAAAAAAACTTTTGCTGATAATTTACTCACCCCGATGTCATCAAGATGTCCATGTCTTTCTTTCTTCAGTGGAAAAGAAATGAAGGTTTTTGATGAACACATTTCTCCATATAATGGACGTCAATGGGCCCCAAATGGGTCAAGGTCCAGATGACAGTGTCAGCGCCGCTTCAACGGGCTTTAAACGACACCAGACGATGAATACGGGTCTTATCTAGCGAAACCATCGTCATTTTAAAAATAAATAAAAAAGTTTAAGTTTTATAAGCACAAGCGCTCGCCTTGCTCTGTTCTGTGATGCGCGTTCGTGACGTCACGTAATACGCAGTTACGTTGTAAAGGTCTCGCTTCTGTGAAAAGTAAAAAGTTTCTGTCCTGACGAAAATGTTCTTTTAGGCTTTTTAATATTCCAACACCAGGATACACACACGAGATGGGCATTTTAAACGATAAACTGACACAAAGACATTTGAATATGTGTGTATGGTCCTCCTTCTGCACATCTGTAAACACTGACTCGCCAAGCGTGACCTTTACAGCGTAACTGCGTATCACGTGACGTCACGAACGCGCATCACAGAACAGAGCAAGGCGAGCGCTTGTGCTTATAAAACTTAAACTTGTTTATTTATTTGTGAAATGACGATGGTTTCGCTAGATAAGACCCGTATTCATCGTCTGGTGTCGTTTAAAGCCCGTTGAAGCGGCGCTGACACTGTCATCTGGACCTTGACCCGTTTGGGGCCCATTGACGTCCATTATATGGAGAAATGTGTTCATCAAAAACCTTAATTTCTTTTCCACTGAAGAAAGAAAGACATGGACATCTTGATGACATCGGGGCGAGTAAATTATCAGCAAAAGTTTTCCTAAACTAATCCTTTAACAGCATTCACTATCATCTAGTCTGGTGACGGTATTTTACCAGCAGCACTGAATTCCCCAGGTTTACCTCATCATCTTTATTTCCCTGTTGTCCCAGATACTTCAAGTCAGTAAATTGGATGAAAGCACACAGTCGATTTTTGAGGACGCCTTTGCAGTGCTCGGTCGCCTTGACAACATCTCCTTGGTGATAGGGTTCCATCCTCAGTATCTGGAGAGCTTTCTTAAGACACAGCATTACCTGCTTCAGATCGACGGCCCCTTGTCTCTGCACTGCAGACATTATATAGGCATAATGGTGAGATGGCACACTATTATTTTGCATGCAGTTCCAGAAACCACAGTGTCAGATTCTTCTAAAAGCATGTTTGTGCTCAACAGGCTGCTGCCAGGCACCAATGCACATATCTGGTCAACCTGCACGTCAATGACTTCCTGCAGGTCGGAGGTGATCCCAAGTGGTTGAACGGTCTGGGAGAAGCTCCACAGAAGCTGCAGGCTCTCGGGGAGCTCAATAAGATCCTGGCGCACCGGCCCTGGCTGCTCACCAAAGAACACATCGAGGTATGTACAACGTCACAGTCACTCTTTGACACGCGCCCACGGCTGCTATACAACTGCAGTGAGCCCAGAGAAGTTCATAATGCTATCAGGTATCAGTAGATCTGAAGTTAATTAGCGTTAACAGAGTGTCCATGATGATTTATGTGGGCACAAATCTATTAATTTCTTTAAAAAACAACACATCCAGTGATTTGAATGCACCTCTTCTATGATAAGCATGTTCATTTAATATAATATGCTAATTTATTATTAATTAAATAAATTAAAAGAAAGTTAATTTCTGAATTAATATTCATTTTGATATTTTTTGGTGTGCAATCCATAATGAAAAAAATATGTCAGGTTGATTCAATTGTCCTAATGTCATTAAGTTCTTAAAGAGGAAGCCTTATTAAATAGTTAGATGTAATATTTTGGTCACACTTTAAGTTAGTGTGCAATTCTCACTATTATCTATGACTTTTGCCTCAATAAACTTCTAATTACTGCTTATTAATAGTTAGTAATTAGGTAGGATTAGGAATGTAGAATATGGTCATGCAGAATAAGGCATTGATATGTGATTTATAAGTACTAAATAATAGTCAATGTCCTAGTAATATGCATGCTAATAAGCAAGTAGTTAATAGTGAGAATTGGACCCTAAACTAAAATGTTACCAATATTGTTTTTAACAACATTTGCTTCTTTATTTTTAATATTATTAGTATTTGTCATATCATGTGATTCCCCCCAAAAATCTTATATTTATGAATTCATCATTTCTGATATTTGTAAAGAACCTTAATGTATTTAAAAAATAAATAATTTACAGTTTCTAAAACAGTAAGTAAGACGCATGTATCAAAGGTGTAATACATTTTGATTCCTTAACTTGATGGTTACACCACATGACATGAGTCATTAAATTGAAACTTGAAAATGAAACGCTTTCTGAAACCAACATGAATATCAAGAGTAAATTTCTAGGAACCCTAGCACGTTTTAACCTAGATATTTGTATGTTCTTTGTCATAGACGCTCTGACGCTCAACGACCCTTCTAACTAACCCTAACCCTTACACACGTTTCTGTTTTGAAATGACAGCATCTACTGAAGGCTGAGGAGCACAGCTGGTCCCTGGCTGAGCTGATCCACATTGTGGTGCTGCTCACACACTATCACGCTCTGGCCTCCTTCACCTTTGGTTGCGGCATCACCCCTGACATCCAAACAGACGGAGGACACACGTTCAGGGCGCCCTCGCTCAGTGGGTACTGCGTTTGTGATATAGCCAATGGCAACGGCGCCCTGGAGGAGATGTTCGGGAACCAGCAGGTGAGACTGATGGACATGTTATTCTTCTGTGAAATGAGTGCGAGGTTCAAATCTCTGACCATAAAGTGTGTAATGACCGAGATGCATGTGTGTGTGTTTAGGAGTCGTCTGGCGAGGTGGAAGTGCTGATGGAGAGGATGAAGCAGCTCCAGGAATGCCGTGACGAAGAGGAAGCCAGTCAGGAGGAAATGGCCACTCGTTTTGAGAGGGAAAAGACGGAGAGCATGCTGGTGGTCACCTCCGGTAAGCGGATTTATGATTATTATGTTCAAATTAGGGCTGTCTGTTAAACGAGTTATTAACGGCGTCAATTTTTTTATCGCGAGATTAACGCCTAGCAAACTGTGTCGTTTTTTTCACATGCTTTTGCAACAACTAGTAACGTTATTAAAACTACAACACCACACCGGATCTAGACCAGACACAAAACAACAGGCGCCGCACACACTGGTTTGGGACGAGAAGCACAACTCGTATCGCACATCGGACGCGCACTTTCTCAGTTTATGGCCAGCAATAAAAATGCCGAATGGCGCCGCCGGTGTGTGTACACTCATAGAGAATAATGTGTTTGAATTTTAAATACGAGGCGCTGTGCTTCTCGTCCGGTGTGCGTTCCCTTTAACGTTACGTTTTGAGTGGAGGAGTGATGAGCGCGAGACGACAAAATGGAGGCCAATAAGATTCTGAATGGAAAGTTTACTTTTGAAAAGTTGCCAAATGGTTCAATTGACAAGACCAAAGTGATCTGTGTGTGTGTCGTTGTGAACTGAGCTATCATCGTCCAGTCTGAAACACCACTTGATGGTCAACCACACACACACACACACACCGCTGATGCGTTTCTACGCCCACTCGTCAATATCAGTAACGTCACCTCGTCAGTATTTCTTTCACCCTTTTATTGATGGACAGAGTTACATCGTGTGAGAGATTATTTGCTCCAAGTGAGAATGTTAGTGTGAAATTGAACAATATATGTTGTTTTCAATAAAAAACATTTGCACAAAGCAACCGATCCACTTTTCCATGTTGATAAGAGCATTAAAATGAGAAAAAATAATGGGACAAAATGAAATCAAGAGACATTCGGAATAGATAAATATGTGCGATTAATCGCGAGTTAACTATGACATTAATGCGATTAATCGCGAGTTAGCTATGACATTAATGCGATTTAACTATGACATTAATGCGATTAATCGCGAGTTAACTATGACATTAATGCGATTAATCGCGAGTTAACTATGACATTAATGCGATTAATCACGAGTTAACTATGACATTAATGCGATTAATCGCGAGTTAACTATGACATTAATGCGATTAATCACGAGTTAACTATGACATTAATGTGATTAATCGCGAGTTAACTATGACATTAATGCGATTAATCACGAGTTAACTATGACATTAATGCGATTAATCACGAGTTAACTATGACATTAATGCGATTAATCGCGAGTTAACTATGACATTAATGCGATTAATCACGAGTTAACTATGACATTAATGTGATTAATCGCGAGTTAACTATGACATTAATGCGATTAATCGCGAGTTAGCTATGACATTAATGCGATTAATTGCGAGTTAACTATGACATTAATGCGATTAATCGCGAGTTAACTATGACATTAATGCGATTAATCACGAGTTAACTATGACATTAATGTGATTAATCGCGAGTTAACTATGACATTAATGCGATTAATCGCGAGTTAGCTATGACATTAATGCGATTAATTGCGAGTTAACTATGACATTAATGCGATTAATCGCGAGTTAACTATGACATTAATGCGATTAATCACGAGTTAACTATGACATTAATGCGATTAATCACGAGTTAACTATGACATTAATGCGATTAATCACGAGTTAACTATGACATTAATGCGATTAATCACGATTAAATATTTTAATCGTGTGACAGCCCTAGTTAAAATGCAACGACAGGATGACTTGTGTTAAATAACAATGTTCGGTCAACAGAGGATGAGGAGTGTGTACCGTCCAGAGATGTTTCACGGCACTTCGAGGACCCTAGTTACGGCTACAAAGACTTCTCCAGGAGAGGAGAGCATGTTCCCACCCTCAGAGTGCAGGTGAGACTGAAGTCAAGTCGTCTTGCTCGTTGGCTTCGGCAGTCAAAGGAAATGGAGGATTAGAATAACAGTTTTCTGCCCTCGACAGGACTACAGCTGGGAAGACCATGGCTTTTCCCTTGTGAATCGGCTGTATCCGGATTTTGGACAGCTTCTTGATGAAAAGTTCCAGATCGCATTCAACTTAACATACAATACTATGGCGACACACCAGGGTGTGGACACCTCGATGCTCCGTAGAGCCATCTGGAACTACATCCACTGCATGTTTGGGATTCGGTCAGTCTCTCCACTGCTCACGGTCACAAATATGTAGAAATTTTATACTAACTAATTATTTATTTATATATTAGTGCTGTCAAATCGACTAATCGCATCTAACACATCTAACATAAAAGTTAGTGCTTGTATATGTGAATATATAATATATGTATGTGTGTGTGTGTACATACATATATATAATATATATACACACACATATATATACGTATATATATATATATATATATATTAGGGCTGTAAACGATTAATCGAATCCAAAATAAAATTTTGTGTTTACATAATATATGTGTGTGTATTGTGTATAATTACTTTGTATATATAAATACACACACATGCATGTATATATTTGCATTTATATACTGCATATATATTTTTATATGATTTATATTATACATAAATAGAACTATTTTATATATAAATAACAAATTTTTCTTAAATATATACATGCATGTGTGTGTATTTATATATATATATATATATATATATATATATATATATATATATATATATACAAAATAATTATACACAATACACACACATATATTATGTAAACACAAAATTTTATTTTGGATTCGATTAATCGCGATTTATCGTTTACAGCCCGTGTGTGTGTGTGTGTGTGTGTGTGTGTGTGTGTGTGTGTGTGTGTGTGTGTACATATATATAATATATATACACAGTAGTTAACATTTGAAGTGGATCAAAAAAGTTCATCAAAGTTTTCATCAAAGACAAGAACGGGTATTGTTCAAAATTCATGTTTAACTTTGATCCACTTCAAATGTTGAATACTGTGTATGTGTGTGTGTGTATATATATATATACACACACACACACACACATATATATATATATATATATATACACAAACTTTTATGTTAGATGCAATTAATCGATTTGACTGCACAAATATATATATTGTATCTAGATTTGTATTGTTATTTTGTTGTTCCTCTCTGATTAAGTCAAAGTGCTGAGGTTCCGTTCCCTCTCTATTTCCTGTCAGGTACGATGATTATGATTATGGAGAAATTAACCAGCTGTTAGACCGCAGTTTTAAAGTCTACATCAAAACCATGGTGTGCAGTCCGGAGAAGATCACCAAGAGGATGTACGAGAGCTTCTGGAGGCAGTTTCGGCACTCTGAGAAAGTACGTAGGACTTCAGTAATGAACACACACGGATTGTTTTAAAGTGAAATCGTTTAGTTAATGAGGATTCTTCTATTCTGTCTTTCAGGTCCACGTTAATTTGCTTCTTATGGAAGCGCGCATGCAGGCAGAACTGCTCTACGCTCTGAGAGCCATCACTCGCTACATGACATGAAGTGCTGTTCTTGTCTACCTTTTTAACTTTTTTTTTTTACTGTTGTTGATGTTACTACAGTGGGACACTTCAATAAATGTAAAAAGCAAAAAAAAAACTGAGGAAGAAGAACGCTTGAGCAGAAGACAATGAGGAGATTGTTGTCAACTGAAGCGACTTGCTGAATAACTTGTGGCTGCTCAGCCTGCAGTGCCAAACCTGGCCACTGGGAGCCGTCTGAGCGGACTCAATCCCTCGAGTGTGCAGGAGTCTGAGACTGCGCGCTTCTGGAGGCCAGCCCTCCTTTAGTGTTTCAAACGCATCTGCGATGATAAGATGCCATGTAATCATATCTTCTTTTTGTGAGATGAGATTTAAAAACACACACACACACACGAATATCAACTCCAGGTGCAGATAGACTGCACTAACATGCCTATCTTCTAGTGTTGTTTTTTCCCCATATCTTTTTATATGTTTTTTCCAGCAGTGGCTAGAGATAGAAACATTACTGATTTGCATAAACGCGTGCCTAGCCGTGCGCAGCAGATGTTGAGGTGCCGTCTGTTCATGCTGCTTTTCTCCACTGAGAGGCCTCAAAGACACCCAAACCATCACCCATCTGTATAAGCTAACCCAGGAACGAGTGTGTGTGTGTGTGAGTGTGTGAGCGCAATTCAAAATCAATAGCTGCCTGAGCCTATGCTAGAGTTTACTGTAACACACCACTTCGTGACATATTCAATGTGTGAATGAATCCATTGACTTTTTAGATTTTCATGCATTAAAAATATCAAAGCACTTTTTAAAAAAAGAAACCATTTTAAGCTTCAGCTGTTATGTAGCCATTTTGTTTCATGACTGTTTTCTATCTTTTTTTATTTGTGTTAGTGACTTTCAAAGGTCTTCCTCTCGTAACATGCTTCCTGTTGTCATGCCTTATCTGTCTTCCTTTTAATGCACGGTCGTCATTTTTTTGTTGTTGTTTTTAATTTTGAGGTTTATTATAACTAAGTACCTCCTGTTATGTATCTTTAAATAACTAAGTGCTGTCTGGTGAGCAGAACTCTGTCTTAAGTGGCTACAATCTGTACAGACCTAGACGCTAAGACCCAGGCAACCCGCTCGGTTGTGGGGTTAAACTATGCTTGTTCTCATTCTTAGAACTTTAACCAGTGTAACTAAGCAGTTTTGTTTCGAGTGTGTGTGTGCGTGTGTGTGCGTGTGTGTGTGTGTGTGTTTTCTTTTCAAGCGGGGTAGATTCTCTGCTGTCTTGTTTTGTTTACTAAAACCAGTCAAGTACTGCATTCTGATGATGGCAGGACTAGAGGGATGGTACTTTTTCCTTTGGAAATGAAAATGAGGAGGTTTTAAGTCAGACTTGAGAGACTTATGTCAGTTACTGACACTTTTATAAGAAAATATTTGATTAAAAAAAAATAAAACATGGTATTTTACTGGTTGTATCATTTGTAATTTAATCAAGTTGTCTTTCTTCCCAGAGAGATGATACATTACACCAAGCAAACATTATTATTCAGTATTAATTGCAACAAAAGAAGATTTGAGCGGTCTACACACCTCATACCACAATAATTGAGTCTTCTTATTCTTATGTTTGTGCATATTAAGAATAACACACTTTAAAAATCATTGATGTAGCTTTAGGTCACATAATCACTGTGTTCATGTCCATAAACATCTACTCGTCTCCAAAGATGGCCGATAATGGCCCACTAAGGCCTATAGAAAAACGTCTCCTGCTGTGCACTAATGATTTAAACACACAATGTTGAAGGCGGCAATCCGTCTTCTCACAGCAAGGATTACAGGAAGTAACATTGTTGACCTGAGAACAAACCCTGTTTGCATAAATAAAGAACATTTCCCAGTTGCTGGCAATTTCCCTGTTTTATCTGAGGCTGTGAGGCTGGTGATGACCATTCAGTGCCAGTAAAGGATCGTTATATGGAAATCACCATAGGGGTAGTTGTTCCTTATTTTCAAATAATAATGCGAAAAGTCTTGTAAACAATAAAATCCAGCTCATTTCTGAAGAAAAAAAAAAAAATCCTGTGCAAGAGTTAAATTGCTTCAGACTTTACACACTGAACTTTGAGAGGAAAAAGTAAAAATCACAGTAATTCCAATAAAATTCACAAAATCATTGGTTTTAAGCATGTCACCTCGCACAGCTGAACAATATTGATGTATAGACTGTAGCTGTGCGTGTAACCGTCGGGGAAGAGGAGAAGCCAGTGCCATGTTATATCAGTTTGATGTGATTGTATTAAGAAGGTTTATATTCTGTGTTATTTACAGACTTTTCTGGAAGTGTCTGTTTAATAAAGTCTTTGAGATCACAGAGAAGCTCACGAGTGATTTTTATCAGCGTCTGACACAATTCATGCTTTCTCCCATCTCAGACATTGTAAACACAGCAGCATCAGGTTTAATAATAAACATCTGTATTTTATTTCATAAAAAAAATATGTAGGTTGTAATTGACAAATTCCTTATTACCATTCACAACAAATATGTTGAATGTACACACCTCTCACTCCTCGGTGTGTGTACACAGTGCATAGAGACACAGTGGTGTGAAGGCTGGAGAGAAGGTGCGTATCGTGAGTTCACGGACTGATTCCAGGAGTGTCTTCAACATGTAAACGTTGTCTTAGGCTCTCAGCAACAGGCAAGAAGAGCAGCTCCCAGCATGCTTCCTGAACCTGGCGGACTCCATCATCAGAAGGCCATTGCAAAGCTCCTTTGTCTGCCAAAAAAAGAAGATAAAACATTATATATATATATATATATATAATTACTCTATATATATATATACAGGTGCTGGTCATAAAATTAGAATATCGTCAAAAAGTTGATTTATTTCAAGAGTTCAACTTAACAGGTGAAACTAATATATTATATAGACTCATTACATGCAAAGTAAGATATTTCAAGTCTTTATTTGTTATAATTTTGATGATTATGGCTTACAGCTTATGAAACCCACGAAATCAAAATGAGAACGAGAATATTACATGAAATAACACAGTAATCACACAGTAATAGCATGGTCACTGAACCAGGTTTTGGTTCTTTGAAGAGGACTTTGGTCCACTGTGCTTTATTAAATCCAGAGTTTTTTGAGTTTTCGTGGGTTTACATAAGCTGTAAGCCATAATCATCAAAATTATAACAAATAAAGACTTGAAATATCTTACTTTGCATGTAATGAGTCTATATAATATATTAGTTTCACCTTTTAAGTTGAATTCTTGAAATAAATCAACTTTTTGATGATATTCTAATTTTATGACCAGCACCTGTATATATATCGGTTCGATACGATACACTGGTGTCACGGTTCGATACGTTTTCGATACAGCAAAAAGAAAGAAATGCCAGAGAAATTTCCTTGATTTACATTTTTTTTTTTTTTTTTTTATTAAAACTACTGTAACATCATAAAGTATGATAATTTTTTACTTTGAGCAATGATGGAGCTATACGTGACATATAAAACACAAACAGCTCCTTACAAAAAAAATTAATGTAATATTGTGGTTGTCATAAAACAAAGGTTTATTTTATTTCAGATTAACATTTGAGGGCAGCAATTTTATTCATAATGTCAAAAATAAAATCGATGTAACGTTACTTGCAAGTACGTTAGGCCTACAATGTATCTTCCTGGTTTCCACGTCAGCGGCGAATTCAAGTGCTTTCTTTACTGGATCTGTTAGCGCTGTGCAGTAACAGTGTCACTGGATCAAGATCGGCTCGCGCTGCACTGGTCCAAACTGATAAACGATCCGTGAAGCACAAAATAACGAGTAGCGCAGTTTTGTTCCGCATTCATTACGTTTGCCATTTGATGCTGGGTAATGTTGTGGTCGCGCCAGCACCTCTTACGGCGGTGATCCACTTGTCCGTGCGACACTTCTGTCACGCTGCACTCCACTATATTCCTATGGGTGACGTCAAGCGACTTTGACGCGCTCGCAAAGCATTCCGGGAAGGCGGCACTTTATTTGAAAAAATGCCGCGTGTCAAAAAGCTGGCCGATGCCCATATTTATGCAAATGAATTCCGTTGAACGCGGCGCGGCTATCCAATAGAAGCAAGCACATGGAGACGGAGGGAAGTCTCTCGCGGGGCCTTTGTTCTAGATTGGCCGCTGGTTTAAAACCACGCCCATAGCGGTAAACTAGAGGAACGCCCATCAACGTACAAACGTGGGGAGGCGTCGCGACACCACACGACATTCGTGTCGGACAAGTGGATCAGTACCGTTACGGTGCGGATCCACTTGTCTGTCGCGCCGCACTCCACTTTATTCCTATGGGTGACGTCAAGTGACTTTAATGCGCCCGCAAAGCATCGCAGGAAGGCGGCGCTACATTTGGAAAAATGTACCGCATCAAAAAAGCTGGCCGACGCCCATCTTTATGCAAATTAACGCGACTATCCAATAGAAGCAAGCACATGGAGACGGGGGGAAGTCTCTCGCGGGGTCTTTGTTCTAGACTGGTAAACTTGTCTAACCCATAGCGGTAACCTTGGAACGCCCATCAACGTACAAATGTGGGGAGGCGTCGCGACACCACGCGACAGTCGTGAAGCAAAAGTGGATCTGTACCGTTACATTATTGGTCGGCAGGAAATGTTCAGATGTAAAGTAGCTAGACGTTTTAAAGTATCCCTTGGTAAATCAGCCTCTGCCGGGTAGAAAGTGGCATTTATCAAAAATAAATGATAAAATTATAAATCTTTACCCGGACAAGTGACTTTTGTGCATGGACAAGTGAAACATAAATTTACTTGTCCAAAAGACAAGTGCCTCAAAAAGTTAATGTCAAGCCCTGTATATATATATATAGTCCAGTTCTAGTGGTTGTGTGTTTATGTGCACCTGTGTAGAGCTGTAGGATCTCCAGCAGCTTCTGAGAGTGTTGCATCTCTCCGTCTAAAGAGCAGTTCCACAGAGTCTGACACACCACAGCGGCCAGATGCCAGTCCCGGGGCCCGAGGTCCCGCAGACAGTCCATGAGCCTGCAGTGGAGTCAGAGAGAGCTCAGCACTTACACACTATACAGTACAGGCAAAGCAGAGGCTAGTGTTGGGGAACGCATTACAAGTAACTTGAGTTATGTAATCTGATTACTTTTTCAAGTAACTAGTAAAGTAACGCATTACTTTTAAAATTGACAACAAAATATCTGAGTTACTTTTTCAAATAAGCAACGCAAGCTACTTTGTTTTCTATTTATTGACTGACAGCTCTCCTGTCCTCATGTTGAGATGTGTGTGTGTGTGTGTGTGTGTGTGTCTGTGTGTGTGTGTGTGTGTGTGTGTGTGAACATGATGTTTACTGTAGTGCTAGACTAAATGTGAGCATTTACTCATCTCACTTGCACCAAAAATATTCAATATTCCTCAAAATGAATAAAATCAGTGAAATGCAGAATCATAATACTATGCAAACCTCCAATAACTAAATATGTTAAATAAAACATACATTTTTATGCATTTAATCTCACTTTATTGACCAATGTACTTGCTTCTGACCTTCGATGATTCAGTTTAATAAGCAGAAATGACTATAGATAGATAGAAAGGTTTGCGTGTGTGCTTTCCTCTACTGTACACATGTCCTTCAGCCGGAGGATTATTATTTCACTTTTGGTGTGAAAGGGTCTTTACATTTGCCCAAAAATATAACTTTTGTGTTATAAAAAAACAAGCCCAGCCCAGGTGGGGAAAAAAGTAACGCAAAAGTAACGTAACGCATTACTTTTCTATAAAAGTAACTAAGTAATGCAATGAGTCACTTTTTAAGGGAGTAACGCAATATTGTAATGCATTACTTTTAAAAGTAACTTTCCCCAACACTGAAGGCACACTGAAGAGAGAGGCATTACTTCTGAGTGGTTCCCTCGGCCCTCAGTGCGGCCCGGTGGTCGGGGTCTGCAGATAAGTTGATGAGGACTCCACATGCAGAGAAACACACGTCAGGGGTCTTGGAGTCCAGAAGCGTGACCACGAACTGCTCCACTGACACACAAAAACATGAGTACAACGTCAGCCTCTGGGGGATGTGTGACGGACACACTGGCCGAGAGAGCGGCGCACACCTCGGTGCTGCATGATGAAGCGTCTCACGGCTCGGATCTGGGACAGATTTCCGAACACGCGCGTGGCCTCCAGAACCGCGTCCATACTGGAGCTCAGCAGGAGCTTCAGGAGCACTGCAACGACAGAAGGAGATCACTGAAGGACAAGGACAGATGCAGCATTCAGGCTGTCTGCACACACACACACACACACTCTTCTTACACTGCGAGATGTGTGTGTGCTGGGAACGGACCACTGAGCTTTCGCACTGGTAGTAAGACAGGTTGTTGATGGTGGCCACAGCATTAATCACCAACTCCTCACTCTTCTCCACACACCTGCGCCCTGAGGGACAACGACACACACAACTTGATCAGCTGCATATATAACAGAACAGAGATGCACCATTATGATTATGAATCATTTATTATGCATGTTCATTTCCTTCATTTTTTTATTACATTTGCCATCATCATCTAGAACACTGAAGCTACTCTTTAAAAACACGAAGAATTTCCCCCTTTTTTTTAATAGGCATGAAAATGCACATTTCGAACTTAAATGGTTGTAATTCAAGAATGCTTTGGAATATAGATGTAAGATTGGTCTTGTTTTAAAGAAGATATTTGGCGGATTTTTGTAGAAGTGAAATAAATTAAGAAAGTTACTTGGTAAGAGGTAAGAGCATTGCGTTAACAACGCAAGATTGTGGGTTCGATCCCAGGGGATTGCACATACCTATGTATAAATGTATAGGATAATGCAATGTAAGTCACTTTGGACAAAAGCATCTGCCAAATGCGTAAATGTAGTGTAACTTCACAGTAAGGTTAAAAGCTAAATGTGTCTTAGACACAAAAGTGTGTTGTTGATCTTGAGGGGTTTCGCTGACTGAGGACGTCCACACAGTTTAATCCAAAGACGACACTTGTCAGGATTTGACCGGTTTTGGGAAGGGAAAACGGACACCCCCCTCCAACCTCTCTGGGAAACGCGTATCTGTGCTACAAACGCCCCAGGCACAACGCTTAACCATATTTCTGATAAAACTACGACGGTAATAGCCTGCCGAGACCAAACATATGAGACGCCGGTGTTAAAGTCAATGGAGCGCTGTGAAGAAGTGTCGGACCTCTGTGGAGCTCGTTCTTGCTGCGCTGTGATTGGTCAATCTACATTCTAGGGCGTGGCTTAGCCAAAGGCGAATTTACCCCAACGTATTCCCCCAAAGGCAGAATTTACCCCGCACCAGGGGCAAGTTGTGCCACGAGACCCCTTTTTTTCCAAAAAGCTATATTTCTGAAACAATTTATTTCAGATCCACAGTTAATGTTCTCAGGGATCACCACCTCCTGAAATATCTGTACATCCTTAAGTTGAAGACATGGCCTCACTTTAACGTCACTTTGAGTAGAAACTGGCACAACTCACCCCACTCTCCCCTATGTGTGAAATTAAAAACACTGTCTACTTAAGTAGACCTAATCACTTCTTGTTTTGACCAAAGTCATTAGACTATTTTAAAGAAGGTTAATTTCTTTATGAAAAATACCTTTACACATTTACCGGACTAGGCAAGATACAATACAGCATCTGCCTGACGGTTCACTTCTTGGTATTGAAGATCATATCAGGAGCTAATCAGGTATCACTTCCTCCTCGAGAAGTTTCAAAACCATTCAGACTGAGCACTTCATGATAAATCCAAATTTGAGGTAGTCAGAATCTGACAAGCGCATATGACTGTAGTAAGATCCTGTATTTCTCGCTCACAGTGCGGTTTGCTCTGTCAGTGTTTGTGCGTCACGCTGCAAAGTCCGTTTCGAAACACCTTTTGTTGTGGCGAATGCTCTGTCATTGTCACCCTTGATTTCTCAGTTTCTTTTTCCTTCTCGATTTTTATTTTCATCATAACAGGATGTCATTTTTAATGTAGCAGACATAAGGTAGATAAGCGAGGAGGAATAAATCTCCCGCCCATCTCCTCTCTAACTGTCCCAGATCTCGGTTCTGAAACACGACGGCATCCTCTAACCGGCAGGAATCCAGCAGAGAAGGTTTCATTTTAAATTTCTCACATTCTTCAAATATTTCCACAGGACAAAAATCTCCTTCTCTATTTCAAAAAGGAAACACACAACCACCTTGTCAGCCTAGCATGCCTGCTTCTGAAACTTCCTCATGCAGAACCAGAGGAGCGCATCCCTCAGCACGTAACCACACGGCGGCTCTGAGAACACACGGCGGCTCAGATAAAGAGCGTTTACAGTGCGGCTGTTCTCGACACTGGAGAGGATGCAGAAACCCGAGGGTCTGTGCCAGTAACTGACATGGAGAGAACATCATGTGATTTGCACAGTGCAGAGCAACCAACTTGCACATTCATTCAAGTTCAAGGAACTAAACTTAGTCTGAAACATCTGTGCTGCCGTGTTTAAAGTTACATCACTTCTGTCACACGTGAAATGCTTTGAGAGTGACAATTAATATGATCCGTGTGGGATTTTTTTAAAAATGACTTTTGTTGAGTGGTAGTAGAATGTAGAACTGAACTAATAAAGTGTGTAGGCCGTATCTTGCACCCAGCGCAATTGACTTCGTACACCGCCGCATGTATCATTCCTGTTCTGCACCCGCGCACAGCGGACTCTTCCCTCCACAGACGCACGTCGGTAAATTAGGGAATGAACTTGCGCTCGGGGGGGCGGTTCAGTGAAAAGAGGAGTGTGTTCCGGCGCAAACGTTCCCTGGTGATATTCTGCAGTTTCAGAAAACAATTCCTCCACTGACCAGGAGAAACCGAGTCTAAAGACAGCGGCGCCGCGCGTTAGTCATATGCTATTTTAAGAGCGCGTGCTTGGCCATTATGTAGCGTGTGAACAACACACACACTTTGATTCTCTAATCTAAACAGACGCAGCAGTTTTCATTTTTGCAAATCATACATTATTACAAGGAAAAATATTAACACACGAGGGAAATCATTGTTGTGTCCGTGAAGATGTGAAAAAAATAGGCATAAATCTAGATTACACATTTACCCAAATTATTATACGCCTGTTTAACCGAAGCTAATGTGTGTGTGTTTCTCCATCATCCTCATACAATGTCACTTCTCTGTGTTTTACGGCCCTGATGAGAACGTCGGTCTCCTCGGCTGTGAACCGCTCCTGGCGTGCGCCGGCAAACCCGCCGTTATAATAGCGATCCGCCGTTATAATAGCAATCCGCCGTTATAATAGCAATCCGCCGTTATAATAGCGATCCGCCGCCGTTATAATAGCGATCCGCCGTTATAATAGCAATCCGCCGTTATAATAGCGATCCGCCGTTATAATAGCGATCCGCCGTTATAATAGCGATCCGCCGTTATAATAGCGATCCGCCGTTATAATAGCGATCCGCCGTTATAATAGCGATCCGCCGTTATAATAGCAATCCACCGTTATAATAGCAATCCGCCGTTATAATAGCAATCCGCCGTTATAATAGCAATCCGCCGTTATAATAGCAATCCGCCGTTATAATAGCGATCCGCCGTTATAATAGCAATCCGCCGTTATAATAGCAATCCGCCGTTATAATAGCAATCCGCCGTTATAATAGCGATCCGCCGTTATAATAGCAATCCGCCGTTATAATAGCGATCCGCCGTTATAATAGCGATCCGCCGTTATAATAGCGATCCGCCGTTATAATAGCAATCCGCCGTTATAATAGCAATCCGCCGTTATAATAGCAATCCGCCGTTATAATAGCAATCCGCCGTTATAATAGCGATCCGCCGTTATAATAGCAATCCGCCGTTATAATAGCGATCCGCCGTTATAATAGCGACCCGCCGTTATAATAGCGATCCGCCGTTATAATAGCGATCCGCCGTTATAATAGCGATCCGCCGTTATAATAGCAATCCGCCGTTATAATAGCAATCCGCCGTTATAATAGCAATCCGCCGTTATAATAGCAATCCGCCGTTATAATAGCGATCCGCCGTTATAATAGCAATCCGCCGTTATAATAGCGATCCGCCGTTATAATAGCGATCCGCCGTTATAATAGCGATCCGCCGTTATAATAGCAATCCGCCGTTATAATAGCAATCCGCCGTTATAATAGCGATCCACCGTTATAATAGCAATCCGCCGTTATAATAGCGATCCGCCGTTATAATAGCAATCCGCCGTTATAATAGCAATCCGCCGTTATAATAGCAATCCGCCGTTATAATAGCAATCCGCCGTTATAATAGCAATCCGCCGTTATAATAGCGATCCGCCGTTATAATAGCGATCCGCCGTTATAATAGCAATCCGCCGTTATAATAGCAATCCGCCGTTATAATAGCGATCCGCCGTTATAATAGCAATCCGCCGTTATAATAGCAATCCGCCGTTATAATAGCAATCCGCCGTTATAATAGCAATCCGCCGTTATAATAGCGATCCGCCGTTATAATAGCGATCCTCCGTTATAATAGCAATCCGCCGTTATAATAGCAATCCGCCGTTATAATAGCGATCCGCCGTTATAATAGCGATCCTCCGTTATAATAGCAATCCGCCGTTATAATAGCGATCCGCCGTTATAATAGCGATCCGCCGTTATAATAGCGATCCGCCGTTATAATAGCAATCCGCCGTTATAATAGCAATCCGCCGTTATAATAGCGATCCGCCGTTATAATAGCGATCCGCCGTTATAATAGCGATCCGCCGTTATAATAGCGATCCGCCGTTATAATAGCAATCCGCCGTTATAATAGCGATCCGCCGTTATAATAGCGATCCGCCGTTATAATAGCGATCCGCCGTTATAATAGCAATCCGCCGTTATAATAGCGATCCGCCGTTATAATAGCAATCCGCCGTTATAATAGCGATCCGCCGTTATAATAGCAATCCGCCGTTATAATAGCAATCCGCCGTTATAATAGCGATCCGCCGTTATAATAGCAATCCGCCATTATAATAGCAATCCGCCGTTATAATAGCGATCCGCCGTTATAATAGCGATCCGCCGTTATAATAGCGATCCGCCGTTATAATAGCAATCCGCCGTTATAATAGCGATCCGCCGTTATAATAGCAATCCGCCGTTATAATAGCGATCCGCCGTTATAATAGCGATCCGCCGTTATAATAGCGATCCGCCGTTATAATAGCAATCCGCCGTTATAATAGCAATCCGCCGTTATAATAGCAATCCGCCGTTATAATAGCAATCCGCCGTTATAATAGCAATCCGCCGTTATAATAGCAATCCGCCGTTATAATAGCAATCCGCCGTTATAATAGCAATCCGCCGTTATAATAGCAATCCGCCGTTATAATAGCGATCCGCCGTTATAATAGCGATCCGCCGTTATAATAGCAATCCGCCGTTATAATAGCAATCCGCCGTTATAATAGCAATCCGCCGTTATAATAGCGATCCGCCGTTATAATAGCAATCCGCCGTTATAATAGCAATCCGCCGTTATAATAGCGATCCGCCGTTATAATAGCAATCCGCCGTTATAATAGCAATCCGCCGTTATAATAGCAATCCGCCGTTATAATAGCAATCCGCCGTTATAATAGCGATCCGCCGTTATAATAGCGATCCGCCGTTATAATAGCAATCCGCCGTTATAATAGCAATCCGCCATTATAATAGCGATCCGCCGTTATAATAGCAATCCGCCGTTATAATAGCGATCCGCCGTTATAATAGCGATCCGCCGTTATAATAGCAATCCGCCATTATAATAGCAATCCGCCGTTATAATAGCGATCCGCCGTTATAATAGCAATCCGCCGTTATAATAGCGATCCGCCGTTATAATAGCAATCCGCCGTTATAATAGCGATCCGCCGTTATAATAGCAATCCGCCGTTATAATAGCGATCCGCCGTTATAATAGCGATCCGCCGTTATAATAGCGATCCGCCGTTATAATAGCAATCCGCCGTTATAATAGCAATCCGCCGTTATAATAGCAATCCGCCGTTATAATAGCAATCCGCCGTTATAATAGCAATCCGCCGTTATAATAGCGATCCGCCGTTATAATAGCAATCCGCCGTTATAATAGCAATCCGCCGTTATAATAGCAATCCGCCGTTATAATAGCGATCCGCCGTTATAATAGCGATCCGCCGTTATAATAGCAATCCGCCGTTATAATAGCAATCCGCCGTTATAATAGCAATCCGCCGTTATAATAGCGATCCGCCGTTATAATAGCAATCCGCCGTTATAATAGCAATCCGCCGTTATAATAGCGATCCGCCGTTATAATAGCAATCCGCCGTTATAATAGCAATCCGCCGTTATAATAGCAATCCGCCGTTATAATAGCAATCCGCCGTTATAATAGCAATCCGCCGTTATAATAGCAATCCGCCATCCGCCGTTATAATAGCAATCCGCCGTTATAATAGCAATCCGCCGTTATAATAGCAATCCGCCGTTATAATAGCGATCCGCCGTTATAATAGCAATCCGCCGTTATAATAGCAATCCGCCGTTATAATAGCAATCCGCCGTTATAATAGCAATCCGCCGTTATAATAGGAATCCGCCGTTATAATAGCAATCCGCCGTTATAATAGCAATCCGCCGTTATAATAGCAATCCGCCGTTATAATAGCAATCCACCGTTATAATAGCAATCCGCCGTTATAATAGCGATCCGCCGTTATAATAGCGATCCGCCGTTATAATAGCGATCCGCCGTTATAATAGCGATCCGCCGTTATAATAGCAATCCGCCGTTATAATAGCAATCCGCCGTTATAATAGCGATCCGCCGTTATAATAGCGATCCGCCGTTATAATAGCCATTCCGCCGTTATAATAGCAATCCGCCGTTATAATAGCAATCCGCCGTTATAATAGCGATCCGCCGTTATAATAGCGATCCGCCGTTATAATAGCGATCCGCCGTTATAATAGCAATCCGCCGTTATAATAGCGATCCGCCGTTATAATAGCAATCCGCCGTTATAATAGCGATCCGCCGTTATAATAGCGATCCGCCGTTATAATAGCAATCCGCCGTTATAATAGCAATCCGCCGTTATAATAGCGATCCGCCGTTATAATAGCAATCCGCCGTTATAATAGCGATCCGCCGTTATAATAGCAATCCGCCGTTATAATAGCGATCCGCCGTTATAATAGCGATCCGCCGTTATAATAGCGATCCGCCGTTATAATAGCAATCCGCCGTTATAATAGCGATCCGCCGTTATAATAGCGATCCGCCGTTATAATAGCGATCCGCCGTTATAATAGCAATCCGCCGTTATAATAGCGATCCGCCGTTATAATAGCAATCCGCCGTTATAATAGCGATCCGCCGTTATAATAGCAATCCGCCGTTATAATAGCAATCCGCCGTTATAATAGCAATCCGCCGTTATAATAGCGATCCGCCGTTATAATAGCGATCCGCCGTTATAATAGCGATCCGCCGTTATAATAGCAATCCGCCGTTATAATAGCAATCCGCCGTTATAATAGCGATCCGCCGTTATAATAGCAATCCGCCGTTATAATAGCGATCCGCCGTTATAATAGCAATCCGCCGTTATAATAGCGATCCGCCGTTATAATAGCAATCCGCCGTTATAATAGCGATCCGCCGTTATAATAGCAATCCGCCGTTATAATAGCGATCCGCCGTTATAATAGCGATCCGCCGTTATAATAGCAATCCGCCGTTATAATAGCAATCCGCCGTTATAATAGCAATCCGCCGTTATAATAGCAATCCGCCGTTATAATAGCAATCCGCCGTTATAATAGCAATCCGCCGTTATAATAGCGATCCGCCGTTATAATAGCAATCCGCCGTTATAATAGCGATCCGCCGTTATAATAGCGATCCGCCGTTATAATAGCGATCCGCCGTTATAATAGCGATCCGCCGTTATAAAGCGATCCGCCGTTATAATAGCAATCCGCCGTTATAATAGCGATCCGCCGTTATAATAGCAATCCGCCGTTATAATAGCAATCCGCCGTGGAACAAGCGCGCCGGCTCTTAAAGGGAATGTGAGAGGACGCTCTGATTGGTTTATTTCACGTTACGCCCAAACCACACCTATGAGTAATGAAGCGACTTCAGACCAACACATTTTAGATTTGCGTCGGGCGCAAGAGTCGTTTATCCCGCCGGTATAATAGCAACAGCGCCGGGATCCGCCCACAGAGTTACTTGCGTATATTGACACTTGCGGTTCAGAGCGTTACAATAGGGCCCTGTGTGTGTATGACATGATTATGTTGGTTTTTTACCCAGTACTTCCAGTAGCAGCTGCACACACAGTGAGTTGGCAGCTAGCGCCGAGCCCACGGTGGGGTGGATGGCCAGGTTGGCCAGCAGTCGGATCAGCTTGACCAGGATGTCCTCTTTCTCAGGGGCATGGCATTGCTCAGGTGACGATAGGGTTTCCTGGTAGGCCTGGAAAAGATCTAAGAGGACATCGATCCCTCCTTCCTCTTCATACACTCGCTCTCTGGCTTCAACGCTCTTGGATGTCAGATTTCCTAGCGTGAACAGGAGACGCACTACTAGATCCTGCACATAAGAGAAGAGGACAAGAGTGTTTAGTAAGTTAAAGTGTTAACACATGTAATAAATTACATTTAATATATATATAGATACGTACAACCTGTTCCTGGATATTTTGTTGATCCTGGAACAACATTCCAATCAAATTTGAGGGGCAAGTTTACAGTTTATGTTACGTTTAGGCTTACAATCAACCAATCATCTCCCTCTAACTTTAGGGATAGCTTGTGGGCAGGGTTAGGTTTAGGATTACATTTTCAGACAGGAATGTTGTTCCAGGATCAACAAAATATGTTCATCCAGGAACATCTCCGTCTTGTGAAAATTACGGTGACCTGGAAGGCATGCACATACTGCATTTCATTTATAAAGTAAATTGTATATATTTCTTATAAATATATTTAAAAATAAATATTTATTCATTTATAAATCAAGCCAAAAAGGGATGTTTAACAAAAGTAAAGGAATTGGAGAATTGCATTGTAGAATTCAATCATCAAAACTTGAAAAAATTAAATAATAATTATATATATATTTCTGAATGCAAACACCAGGACTGCAGATAAGTGGCATACAATAATAATAAAAAGTGTACCATAATATTTGGGGACATTTTATTTCATCAATGCATATTTTCATTGAGTCCCATGTTGTATATCCAGTGCATTCTTGAGCAGTTTCAGAAATAAGTAATTTTGTTTTGTGTGTAATAAAGCACAAGTAAAGTCTTTAAACCTAATCATTAAACACAACATTATTATATTCAATTTATTAATAGGTCTAACTATGAAAAACTTAATTTTCATTAAATACTTAAATTGACAGGGCTAGAGTTTAGTGCTTTCATGGTTGATCCACTAAACCCGCACACATATCTCTTGGGAATCCAGCAGCCTTTGGCAAACTATTTTATCATTTTAAACTCCTTTCCGGTTTCATTTAGAAAATATGAAGAAAGTGTGGATCAGAGAGACTTCTGCCAGTGGTCTAGTGGACAGTATGTCCCTATTTGAGACACAGCATGTGTGAGACTCTAGTTTATGATACCTAGTGCACAGTGTGAACCGTGTTTATTCTTTATGAGATTAAGAGCACATGATCTCATTACACTCAGTGCCAGAAGGAGAGAGAGAAGAACATCTGAACTGTCTGTACCGAAATAAAACCAGCAGAAAAACACACACACACCTTCATAGACCATTGCTCAAGTTTCACTTGAGAGCAGAAAGCGGAACATGCTGCCTATATGCTTACACGTGACGTGTGTGCTTGTTTCAGTTTATATCAAAGCTTGCGTGGACATATGCGTGATCCGAGCTCACCTGTTTCCTGCTGTGTTTGCCTAGAAGCTCCAGAAATAGCTTGCAGCAGCGCGGCGTCTCCGCTAGCGCATGACAGCACTCAGTGTAGGTGGACAGCTTGCTGGAGACACGGCACAACTTTATCAAACACTTATCAGAAAACTACAACTAAATCAGATTAGAAGAACTTCTCTCACCAGGTGGATATTAAAAATGTATTTATAAACCAGAGCATTATAAAACACTAAACCAGTGGTTCTCAACCAGGGGCCTCAAGATGAACATTAAACGACTAAACTACAAAACACAAGTCTTGGAAAACCTAGATATGTAAAATATAAAATTATAATATCATCAAAAAGTTGATTTATTTCAGTAATTCAACTTAAAAGGTGAAACTAATATATTATATAGACTCATTGGGTGTCATTCATGAAACATTCGTAAATATACGAGTAAATATGTGAGTGATTTGCGCGTAAAGAGACCTTCCCGAAAACTCTTCTCCTGATTCACAAATATTTTGTAAACGTTAGATGTGAGAGTGAAATGTGTGTGTGTGTGTGTGTTAATGAATTCCAATCAGTCGTAAATGGGACGCGCATGCACGCTCATTCTCAATTACCATAATCCCGCCCATTAAATCCGACTGACAACTATATATGGGCCTCATATTATGACACCAAACGAAGGATTTCAACATGTCTTCTCAAAAGCGAAAGAAAAAGAAAAATTACTCATTATCAGATAATATTTTATTATCAGAAGTTCATTCAAAACGCCACATTTTATTTTCAAGCGTACATAGTGGCGTATCAGGTCCTAAAAAGAGGAAGCTTGGCAGATATTACAGACGCAGTTACTGGAGCTTCATCTGTTAATCGAACAGTCCCAGAAGTGAAGAGAAAATTCGACATGAAGCTCGACTGCAAAAAACTAATTAGTTCACTTCGAAAAATATAGCCCAGCCCTATTGAAATAAATTAATTATTTGATTAAAGTGTTCCGTTTGCAGATGCTATCTCTCATAATAAAAGTAAAAATAAAAACCGTATGCAATTACTATATATCATATTTTTTCAAAATGCTGTGTAAATATGAACCCGATTAAGGTGAATTAAAATGCAGCCTTATTAATGAGCAAAACGTTCGGATGTTAAACGCATATTTACGCTTGGCTGGAGCAGGTGCAGATTTCTTTCGTACCGACTAACATTTGGAAAATACAAACATTTTAATGAATCCGAAAATTTACGCCAGAACCACTTTACACACGATTTACACAAACATCCGTTCTGCTCGTGTTTCATGAATGAGACCCATTACACGCAAAGTGAGATATTTCAAGCCTTTATTTGTTATAATTTTGATGATTATGGCTTACAGCTTATGGAAACCCCAAATTGTGAAAAGGTTTTCATAAGCTGTAAGCCATAATCATCAAAATTATAACAAATAAAGGCTTGAAATATCTCACTTTGCATGTAATGACTCTATAAAATATATCAGTTTCACCTTTTAAGTTGAATTAGTGAAATAAATTAACTTTTGTCTAAATTAACTTTTGTCCTGTACATAGTCTAATTGTAAAAGTTTGATTTCTAGACCTGGAAAAGTATTGTAACTTAATAAAATCCATGGGCGTGTGTATAATAAATATACATTCAAGTTTTCTAGTTATGCCAAGCACTACCATATTTGATCAGGTAGATACAATTATAATTTTCTCTAACCCACTTGGAGTCGAAGAAGGCTGAGAACCGCGGCTCTACACACTTACTTGGATCCTCACCTGAATATTCGGGCCACATTAATGCAGATGTCGAGGTCACTACGGTGGTGCTCCAGAATCACGCAGAGAGTAAAGAATGCCTCGTTGGACAGGAAGGAAGGCCGAGACTCAGACTGGTCAGCTATATTTCTCAAAGCTGCAGTGACCTAGAAAGGGTGAAGAGGTCAAGAGTGTGTGCAAGTGCATGCGTGTTTGGTAACCGAGTGTGAATAAGGCACTGTGCAGCAGGTGTGTGTGTGTGTGTGTGTGTGCTTACTATTGCCTAATGGGTAGAGATGCATAAAAAAGAGGAAGCACTTATAATCAAGAAGAAATAACAGACGGCCCTGAAAAGTGGCCTCATAAATCTCTCCATCAGGAGCTTAGGACACTGATTAGGGCACAAGGAGGGTGTGTGCTGGAGCTGCTGGCCCGTCGGCCCGTCCTTTCATAAAAACCCTCGTTTCCGTCTGCCAACATGCTAATGAGTGGCACGGCAATTGGCGCTGAACATCGAACCATGCGTGCCAAGTTCAGGAAGTTTGTTTGGGCAAAGTTAAATAATTCCCTGTGAAACGTACTTTGTGCTGGAGGAGTATAAAGTAAAATATGGACACGGGGAAGTGGAAAAAGGGCATCCTCCCAGACAAAAGCAAAACAAAAGCAGAGGAAAAGCACATTAAAATCCGCCCTTCTTTTTGACCCTATGCAACCCCACCCTTGTGGAGCGCTCACATTCTGTTCCGTTCCGCTCCCAGAGCCGAGTTCTGAGAAACGGCAGGGTGGGGAGTAAGCAGGCTCGATTCCTCCGGTTCTAGAGTCTTAAAGACACAGATTTACCATGTATGCAATGCAAACCTGTCTGTGTGTCTATGTGTGTGTGTTGCACATACACTACTCCAGCACACGTCCTCAGTCCTGATGGGATCTTACGTGTTTTTAAGACCACAAAAAGTCTCTTTGGGTTTTTTAAAGGGATAGTTCACCTAAAAATTCTAATTCTGTCATTATTTACTCACCCTCATGTCATTTCAAAACTGTATAAAAGAAGATATTTTGAGAAATGTCTCAGTGTTTTTTTGGTTCATAGAATGAAAGACAATGGTAACCAAAACCGTTCTTCTTCAAAATAACTTCAGTTCCACAGATGAAAGAAAGCCATAAAGGTAATTTTGGGTGAACTATCTCCTTTAACCCTTTAGAACCTGAAGCTAAAATGGGTGTTTTTCACATATTTAGATTTTTTGACTGTAAAACAATGTGCTATCTTCATGTGCAAAGTGCAAAAATGTCACATTTGATTCATCCCAATTCGCCTACTTATACTACGCCCTAAAAGTATGTACTCTTTTTGTGAAGATTATTTTGAGTGTGTAGCACAAGAGTAGGCGAGCTTTGGGACACACTACTGTACTTCCTCATCTTTAACGGACAGCTCTGTCGTGTGCATCCTGTCAGTAAACTGCCCTGTCAATCATCTTTCAACATTCAATCTTTCATTTCAACATACGTACTAATACTCAAATACTATTTAGAACAGATAGTATGCGAATTGGGGCGCAGCCAATGTTTCATTTCATTTGTGGGTTTCCAGTTTCCTTTGTTTTAGTGTAGATGGGTATGTGTGTGATTGCGAACATGATTGGCATACTATAAACGGGGTTCGAGATGACAATAAAGGAAGTTTGACACCTGCCCAAACAACGCACCCATCAGAGAGCACCCACCTGCACCAGTATGTGTCCTGCGATGATGCCCTCTGACCTCTGAGTGGTCACATCAGCTGTAACTGGACCATGCATCAGGCTGTTTGACAGCTGTAGGAGTGTGCCGATGAAGTCCTTCGCCAGCAGCCGACTGGAGACGGCACTGTTCCCCGAGAGCAGCTTCAGGGAGCCGACGCAGTACAGCACGGCCTCAGCTTTACTCCACACATCCTCACACTGCAGCTGACACAGCAGCGAGTCTGTGTGGAGACACACACACACACACACACACACACACACACACACACACACACACGACGGGCTGAAGTTGGAGATAATGCCTGATTGAGTTTAGAGAGTCCAGGTGAGTTCATCATCAGGTCTCACCGAGGATGGAGTCGGCGAGGAACATGCCGTCGTTACTGGCATTCCGGCTGATCTTGAAGACGAGTTTGCAGATGTTCAGCAAGTTGTTTCCACTCACATTGAGCTTGGAATATAGACAACAGCAATACAGTTATTATTTCAGTTACAGTTTACAGTTATAGATTTCAGATGTTTCAGACCTTGTAAAAGATTATGATGTTTAAGACAGCTGCACAGAACCATGTTTTTTTAATGTATTTCTCAGTTTCTCAGAAGGCATTTGTAATTCCATTTATGTATTTGGCGAATGCTTTAATCTAAAGAAACTTACACTGCATTAGGTGTACATTCTTATGTGTGCTCAGTTGTCAATTCGCTGGAAATCAAACCCACAATGAAAAATGTGTTCAATTCAAATGCAGTTTTAAAATATACGTTCTGTCATGTTTATTTTTTGTAATGTGCGAGAAGTATTAATGTTTTAAAAGAGTACCGTTTTGTACTTTGTATTGAAACTAATTAGGGTACATTTGACCCACACCATAGCAATCATATCCAGATTTTTAACCAAATACAAGGTTTAAAGGTCATATTTTGTGTGTGTGTTCAGGTTTGTAATATATTGTGAGGACCAAATGACCCCACAAGGATAGTAAAACCGGATCACCTACATAGTTGGGACCAGCCAGCAGTCGCCACGGGGAGATGGATTAATAAACATACTAAATTATGTTTTTTTAACAATGTAAAAATGCAGAATGTTTCCTGTGATGGTCAGGTTTAGGGATAGGGTTAGTGTAAGTGGAGAGAATATACAGTTTGTACAGTACAAAAATCATTACGTCTATTGAGAGTCCCACGAAGATAGTGAAACCGAGTATGTGTGTGTGTGTGTGTGTGTGTGTGTGTGTGTGTGTGTGTGTGTGTGTGTGTATATATACTCACTGCCAGAATAAGTTTGGCTAATGTTAAGTTAAGTTGGTCCGATCCCACATCTATAAGTCTGAAGAGTGTTCTAAGGATGGCGGACCTCTTTTTACACTGCCTTCCCAGCATGCCTCTCTCCGCCAGGGCGTCATGGAGACGATTGCATGAGATACACAGCTGTCCCACAATCTCATCTGACACGCCATCACCTATAAGGATTGTTTTTTTTTTTTGTAAAGAGACAAAACCCGATCAGTACTCAGTACTCTAAACCACAGCATTGTCACTGTCCCTGTGAAGTAGACTCTCCTCAGCTGACCTGATGTGTACACACACACACACACACACACACACAGAGTAGGCTTACTGACATCTCAGTGACATTTGACCCACATGTCAACGCCCACTGACCGAGGTAACCTTTAGGGCATACCTAATGCATCATTAGTGTGTATAATAGCTCTTTGCTGTCATTCTGTATGTACTGGCTTTGAGCATGACAACATTAAAAGTTTTAAGTTAGATTAGACTTCAATAGAGTATTAATATGTCCAAATTCTCTTTTTTCTATTCATCTTTGCATCCAGAATAATTATTCAGTTCTACATGCTTTTTAACCATTCTGTGCACTGGCAATGCTTCATACTTGCTGGATCTAACTTGCCTTCAGGGGATAAAGCAGAGGCTGCGTTTTTCCGAAGCTATTTTTGCTTAAACAAATGTTGTTTCTCATATCTGTTTCCAAGATGGTTGGCATTCTCCCCGACGGCACCCTTCGATGATGCCATGGAGAATATGAATGGTATTTTATGCATGAACCGAGAGGCTCTTGGCACAATAAATATTTGATATTTATCTTTCAAATGAATTTTTATTGAATTTTCAAAGTGCTTAAATATTTACTGCTATTAGATTGCATTTCATGGTTCCTTTCTCCCACATGCTTTGACTTTAAAAGCGTACACCGTGCCAAGCTCAACACAAGCTTTGTTTTTATTCCTCTGCATTCAGATATTGTGTTTTCTTTCTCCCCGCAGTTTGCTTTCGCTCTGGGACGCGTTCAAGTGCTGAGCTGCAGCTCCTTAGTACGAACTTGCATAAGCACAATACAAAATGCCCAGAATTAGGATTATCTTTCTAAATTTAAAGTCAGTAAACTTTTTTGAACTGTTAAAAATCTGTACTAGGGTGAATGGAAAATAAAAAGCAGAGCTGTTATGTTGGAATTGACTGTATAACTTTGGAACTGCTGTATTATTTCTCTTTATTGTTCCTTAAATAAAGACTGGTAGGAGTATAGGTACAGCAGAACATAACTACATGACCTTTTGTTCTCATAAAGTTCTCATAAGATAATAAAAAGCCATCAGGTATCAATCTGAATGCTATATAT
>NC_136891.1:33937400-33969900 GCF_949152265.1 Phoxinus phoxinus
CACATGTTCATGTGCTCGCCTCAGCTACTCATGCACCGTCACAGTGAATCTCACAAATCAAGATAACTGTTAACACTGTTTTAGTCCGTGCTAGCATTAATAGTAGGGCTGGGCAAAAAAATCGTTTTTCAAAGGCCAAAAATCTTTTTTTCCCATATTTATTAACTTATCACCCAAAAGCCAGTATTAGTTTTCCTCCACTGTTCATAGGCTTGCAGCCTCCATGCTACAGATAATGCTGTGAGATTTTATGTTAGTTTTTCCTGATTGATCGAGGCGTGCGACTGTTCTGACTTTCAGCATCAATTTTTCATCTTGCATCACAATCCTGTCTATTCACTGTATGCATTTGAAGTTGGGTTTTAATGTACGCAAGAGTACCCAAAATAAAAAGAGTTTAATATACAGGTTTGTGGCTGTTACGGATCTTCAGGAACGAACCCAATCGCAGACAGTTTGCTGACACACAGGGTTTATTGATAACAAAAGGGAAAACAAAACCCCACGATGGGGGAAAAACAGCACAGGTAAAGCAAAAGACTAACAACACTAGACTAAGACTTAAACATTAAACTTCACAGGAACAAAATAACAATTACAAGAAACCTTCGTTTAAACAGAATTCTAGACAAGGTACTCACAGAAACATGTTAAGCATACACAATGAACCAGCACAGGACAGCAAACACCAGGGGATAATATAGGGAGAACAGATAACGACAGCAGGTGACACTGATCAGGCAATGAAGACAAGATGAGGATAACAAGGGGGCGGGGTAAGAGAACAAGACAACACAAGCACACAGCCATGTGCTTGAACACAAAACATGGGTCTGTCATGATCCTGCCTCAAGACTAGAGAATGAAAATGACAAGAGGGCAGAATCATGACAGAACCCCTCCCTTAAGGAGCGGCTTCCAGACGCTCCAAAAGAGGACATCAAACAGAAGACATGACAGACTGGGAAACAGACACAAACCAACAAAACATGACAAACAACAGCAAAGGCATACATGAAAAAACAATAACAGGATTGGGATGCAACAATAAAAATAACAAACACGGGAGGGGGGGCGGGGGGACAAGAGAATTCATAGGGGGTAGTCCAGGGTGAATGGGTGGAACAGGGGTCTTGGGTTTACGGGGTGAGGGTTGAGGACGAGGAATCCGAGCAGACTTGGACGCAGAGACACGTGGAGAAGCGCTGGGGAAACCAGACTGGGATAGGGTAGGTGACGGTACAGGACAAAAGACAGGGAGAGAATTAGGCGACTGTGGGGCGGAGATGGCCAACACTGTGGCTGGCCGCGGAGCAGGAAAGGGGTCAGTGTACTCTGTAGTTGAACCAGTACCAGGGCTCATCACAACGGATTCAGAAGTGGTGCTCCCCATATCTGACTCTGAACCAGTGATGTCCGCAGCTGATTCTGGAACCGAGTTGACGGAAACAGATCCTGGAACAGTGTTGTCTGTAACAGGCTCGGGAACAGCGCCGACAGAAACTGGCTCGGGATCGGCGCTGGCAGAAGCAGCGCCCTCAGAAGCTGGTCCAGGAACAGTTCCCTCTACTTCAGACTTCTGAGCTGCCTTCTCTGTGGCAGACTCTGGAACGGCTCCTTCAGCAGTAGCGAAAGGTTGAGAAGCCGTCGCGGGCTCAGGGGAAGGAAGAGACGGGGAACGGGAAGCCCCCTTCTTCCTCCTCTTTCTCCTAGGGCGGGAAGCAGAGGCTATAGCCGGACTTGTGACCGGTTGGGGAAGCACAGCAGGAACCGTGACGGGCGGAGGAGGGGCTCTCTCTGGCTGTGTCGACTCGGTCGCTGAGGACTCAGAAGGAGACTCCCACGAGGCCCGTCTACCTCGTTTCCCATGAAGACCGAAGGAAGCAGATGGAGTCTCAGGAGTCGTGGAGGAGCCAACCTGGTTCCCAAACGTCGCGACGCCTATCAAACGACCCTCAGGAATAACTGGCAGCCAGGCAGAAGGTGAAGACCTCGTGGATGAGCCCTGCAGCTCCTCCCGACACAAACGGTCCACCACTTCTCGAAACGGACGGCGGATAAGCCCCTCACGTTCAGTCAAAGGAGGAGGACCATTGAGACCCGCGATGAAGTATGAGTTGAGGAGGATCTCTGGCAAGAACCTCCTCCTCTTTTCCACGGCCTGGGCATACTCTCTCAACGACCTCTCTCCCTGGGGAGAAAACGGTGCCTTGCCACTCCTTATGTCAGAGGTAGTCGACAGCCACCATTGTTCAAGGGGTTCAGATTGTCCCTTGGCAGAAAAAGACAAATTGTCTGCTGGGTTCTTCTGTGGCTGGTTCATTCTGTTACGGATCTTCAGGAACGAACCCAATCGCAGACAGTTTGCTGACACACAGGGTTTATTGATAACAAAAGGGAAAACAAAACCCCACGATGGGGGAAAAACAGCACAGGTAAAGCAAAAGACTAACAACACTAGACTAAGACTTAAACATTAAACTTCACAGGAACAAAATAACAATTACAAGAAACCTTCGTTTAAACAGAATTCTAGACAAGGTACTCACAGAAACATGTTAAGCATACACAATGAACCAGCACAGGACAGCAAACACCAGGGGATAATATAGGGAGAACAGATAACGACAGCAGGTGACACTGATCAGGCAATGAAGACAAGATGAGGATAACAAGGGGGCGGGGTAAGAGAACAAGACAACACAAGCACACAGCCATGTGCTTGAACACAAAACATGGGTCTGTCATGATCCTGCCTCAAGACTAGAGAATGAAAATGACAAGAGGGCAGAATCATGACAGTGGCTCTATTTCTTTTTATTAATTTAACCACTTGTAAACTTATGTTCACCGTTTTTTTATAAATATTGGATTTGTATTAAATCTATATTAATTGAGTCGAATCGGGAATCGGAATTGAATCGAGAATCAAAACGAATTGAATCGGAACATCTGAATCGATACCCAGCCCCAAACTTACACAAATGTCTCACTTGTACTGCCTAAAATTCACATACATTTGTATTGTAATCGTTCATCTTTATCGTATGTGGCATGGGTATTTCTAAGGATTTTGAATAAATGATGGTATGGCGAGGCTTTTTTGTGGCATTGATCATGTTCGGGCTTTGTACTGTCTCGATAATGCCTCTTTGTTGATGGGATGCCTCGGCCGAGACGTGATCTCATCATGTGAATCTCAAACGAGACTGTACTGGTGGTCAACAGACCGGCCACAAACGGCCTGCATGATCTAATATCGCTCCATTAGCGACTATAACGAGGATATGGTGGAGAAAGAAGGAGAGAGAGGCTTGCTGCGTGACTTTAACTTACTATTAAAGCCCAGAGTGTCCGTAAATGCATCCAAATTGGATGCAATGCATTACGATTTTCATAAGTGGGCATTCTGGGCAATGTATTAATGAGAGCGCTTGGATCTGAACAAGCGAACCTTTTAGCGTGGTCTATCTGATAGATTACACAATTCTGTTGCATGTAATGGAAGATGTACACAAAAGAGGATATCAAACTCAGGTTATAAAAACATTGGTAATGAAAGGATTATAATGCCGCTGGGATCCACTGATCAAACAAGTTGAACAGGGTGTCCTGTGAGTCAATAACACATAAAAGTGGTTTATTGCTGTTATTAGGCACAGAGCATAAACCGATTTACTAAGTGAGTTTGATGGTGTATTGACAGTTGAGGTTTTTGTTATGAAACTGAATGTGCAGCAATATAGTTTATTCAAGTAAATAAACTCTTACCTGTGTTTGAGAAGTGTGTGCAGGTCAGTTTCGGGGGACGGTTTAGTTTTATGCTCTGTAACATCAGCATAATGCAGCTTTTCTCTGTCATCTGGTTGCTCTACTTCGATCCTTGCTTCTAGAGACATATCTGAACAGACACACAATAATACAACTTTAAACAGTCAAACACAAATAGATTTATTTTTTTATCTTACTGATTACTCCTATTCAGTTTGACACGACAAACACACACATTTTGTTTTCTCAAAGCAAGCAAACTCATTGATACATGGCAGAGTAACATCCTGGGGATATTGTACACTGATCTACAGTATATCTGATTTTTGGAAGAGTCTAATAATGTCGGTTAGCTGTGAAACTCTTAGAGGTGGACAAAGTACACAACTTCCTTACTTGAGTAAAAGTACAGATACTACTGGTCAAATATTACTCCGTTACAAGTAAAAGTTGTAAAGACCAATTTTTACTCAAGTAAAAGTACAGAAGTATCAAAAGTAAAAAGTAAATGTCAATGCATTGTTTTATTATTGTTGCATTGTTGCATGTAATACTTACAGTACCTTATGCCTCTGAATATATGCATGCCTGCCCTCATATCAATATCACATGTATTTCTAGAACAGTTCCAGTCGTGGGATTGAATAAGTCACTCAATAACGTCCACAATGGTTTCGGACACACAAACGGCTGTTCCCAGTTTTTTAGCTTTTAGTATGAATATGTAGCATTGCTATCTATAAGCTAGTGTGCTCCAAAACAATGACAAAAGTCACATTTAGAAGACCAAACCCAACTGAAAATGAAAATCATGTTGATGTCAGAATCCAATGTCAGATTGACGTTAATCTCCAACGTTGGACAGACGTTGTATTGTGGTTGAAAACCGGTTGACGTCAGAAACCAACATCAGTCGAGTTCTGGCGTCAACCAGACTTTCATTTACAACCAAAATGCAACACAAATCATCCCTGACGTTACTACTCTCTACTCAAGGACCAAGACAGAAATGTAGTGGAGTAAAAAGTACGATATTTGTCTTTCAAATGTAGTGAAGTTAAAGTAAAAGTTTCCAGAAAAAATTATACTCAAGTAAAGTACAGATACTCAAAAAGTGTACTTAAGTACAGTACTCAAGTAAATGTACTTTGTTACTGTGTCCACCTCAGCGATTGTCACAATGAAGTTATAGAGGGTTATCATTATCAATGTGCCTGACAGGCGGATAAGCATTATTACACCATAGCACTGTATTTTAAGCATCTCTGTGAAAAAAAGGGAAAAAAAAGTCTTACTCCTTGTGTGTGGTGTCATGACAGGCAGTCGGTGGATGGATGCGGCTCTAAGCGGTCTGGCCCGAGAACCTCCCGATCCGATCCTGGTACTCCCTCGTTCAGCTGGGGGTTTGGGGAGAGATGCTTCATTGTCTCCGCCATACTCATCCAGGGACACGGACAGCCTGGGTTTCTAGGAATCACAGAACTCTTCAATGATTGTTCCCTGTATTAATCAGACAAGGTTTTGAAAAGCCTCTTACATGTTCCAGTGGACTGAGACGCGTCCCAGAGCCGGGCCTGGAGTCAGGAGCCTCAAAATGGCGGCCATGAAGACTAGAAAAGAAAATGTGAAGGCAATTAAAACCAGCATACCAGTTATATGAATACGCAAGCGGTTAATATTATAATTCAAGTACTTCATAGAGTGCAACAGTCGGGATCTGGAAGTAAAAATTCATTTTCTCCATAGGAGAACTGTTTTTTAGTGATAACTTATAAACTTATTTTTATTTTTTAAATAGCCTAAACGTGTTTAATAGCAAAATTCATGAAAAACTACATTACCCATGATTCTGCAACAAAAAAAAGTTGTATATTTATCAATCGCTTCATGGGATTGTAGTTCTCTCTCACATTAACTATTAACTGTCTAATTTTCAAATACTTTTTTGCTTCAAATCAAAGTTTGTAATGATGTGAGTGGTTCACCTCGTAGCTGGTTGGTTCAGTTCATGGCTTTTAAACTCTTAAAGGATTAGTTCACTTTTAAAATGAAAATTCTGTCATCATATACTCACCCTTAAGTTGTTTCAAACCTGTATGAATTTCTTTCCTCTGCTGAACACAAAGGAAGATATTTAGAAGAATGTCAGTAACCAGACAGTTTTTGGTTCCCATTGACTTCCATAGTATATTTTTTTCCGACTATGGAAGTCAATGGGACCCAGAAACTGTCTGGTACTGACATTCTTCTAAATATCTTCCTTTGTGTTCAGCAGAGGAAAGAAATTCATACAGGTTTGAAACAACTTAAGAATTTTCATTTTAAAAGTGAACTAATCCTTTAAATTAAGACTTTTTAAAAATAAAAATCACTATAGGACAAATTATTTCAGAACCAAGGCTAAAAACGTACACTGTAAAAAAAAAATGAAGAAGAATGGTTTATTAAACAGAAACTCAAAATAGTGTGTTATCTTCACACATTAGTTATCGAAGTTGATTTGAGAAAAGATAAAAAGTTGTGAAAACAAATCATGAAAATATTTTTTACAGTGGCACTCTATAATAAAAAATCCATTAATAAATAATATAATAAGCATTAAATACATGCAAAAGAAGTGATAAAGAAATAAGCTGATGTTGTGTTACCTGAATGCAGATGGTGGCCGTCCATCATGTGCCCGAGAAGAGGATTCTCCAAAGAGCGGCCGGTGCTTCTCCTGGGGGGTGAGGGGTCGCTGTGTGGCGAGAGCCCTGAGGGAGCGGCGAGCCTCGGACACTATCTCGGCACTCGTCTGTCTCCGGAGCCTCGGCTGGACGTGCTCACTGCGGTCCTGCTGGAGATCCATCCCAGACATGCTGATCCATAGGGATGTGTGCCAGTGTCAAAACCCGGAGACCTTGACCTCTCTATAATAATCACAACTGCTTGGAAAGATGCATAACTATGATAAACGGAAGAGGAGCATTTATATTTTAAATACAATCAACTGCCTCTTGAAAATTTTAAGAATTAGATGTCCCAGAAATATATAGGAGACTTTATTGCATATTTTGTCTGGCATTCTCATATTTGGCTACATCAGTCTTCACAGAGGTTTGCTGTCATGTAAGACTAGTTTTCAATATACATGTTTTATTACTTTTATTTAACTCATTTAAATGCACCCCGCAAACACGTGTTCAACTGTTTATAAACCGGAGTCACATCATTCAGTGCAAGACAACAATGCGCGTCCACGCACCGTCACCATGGAAACACACAACGCTGCTACAGTTACTCGGGTGTAGCTAAACAAAACATTTCAATATAACGTAAAAAAGACACTAAAGAATGAAAAAGTCGTACAATAAACAACTCGATATCTTAAATTCAGGTAACCAAGAAAACAACAATAATAATCTACTACACTATAAGTAAGCGTTGCTTGCAGCCGACTTCATCGGAGAACTTTCTCTTTTAGGCAGTGATGTAAACAGCACAACAAAATTACTATTTACCTTGATTTCCAAACGAGCCTGGGTTTCACGGTTTTAAATACATCATCTTTATTATAATCCGGAAAGATGAGCGTGTGTGACAGCAGAAAGAGGGACGCACACCACCGAGTCAATCACGTCCACGCGCACGGTCATGTGACTCCTGCTGTGTGCGTGACACACGAGGCTTTTGTTATGTGAAACCTACTGCCTTTTTCTTTATTTCTTTGCCATTTTTTCTAAGAGTTAGAACAAAGTAATAAGGATTCATTACCCGTAATCACATCTAGGTGTGTTTTAAATATTGTGAGCCTCAGCCATAACACATTTCCACCGGGGAAAAGGTGAGACTTTTTCAATTCAAGACAATTCAACAACTTTGACCTATTGTAACGAACACAAAGTGCATTTATTTTTATTTAGAACTAAACTAAATGAAGGCTTCATTCATATTCCTCCCCAAAACTCTGAAATATGCCTGGTGTTCAATGCAAAATCCTAAAATTCAGGCCCACAAAGACACACAACCACCACACCCACGAGATAACAAGTGAGCTGATACTTAACCACCTTAACCACCCAGAATGACACATAAAAGAGGAATTTAAAGCTACTAGTTTTATCCTTGTTCAAACGAGGACAGTATGTATGTTCCACTCCACACATAAATATCTCAGGTGTCTTGAAGTAGGTATAACTTTAAAGGGATAGTTCACCCAAAAATTATTTTATCATCCTCATGTTGTTCCAAACCTATATGAGTTTCTGTCTTCTGTTGAACACACAAGAAGATATTTTGAAGAATGTCGGTAACCGGACAGAATATCTTCTTTTGTGTTCACCAGAAGAAAGAGACTCGGACACGTTTGGAACAGCTTGAGGGTGAGGAAATGATGATCATTTACATTTTTGGGTAAACTATCCCTTCAATAGACTAGAGTACATACACATTATGCAAATAGTGGATAATAAGTTTGTCTTTTGTAATGGAGACATCTGTTTTGTCTGTTGTGGTTTTAACAGTCATTTCCCACAAAGGATTAGTTCACTTTTAAAAAAACTTTTGCTGATAATTTACTCACCCCGATGTCATCAAGATGTCCATGTCTTTCTTTCTTCAGTGGAAAAGAAATGAAGGTTTTTGATGAACACATTTCTCCATATAATGGACGTCAATGGGCCCCAAACGGGTCAAGGTCCAGATGACAGTGTCAGCGCCGCTTCAACGGGCTTTAAACGACACCAGACGATGAATACGGGTCTTATCTAGCGAAACCATCGTCATTTCACAAATAAATAAAAAAGTTTAAGTTTTATAAGCACAAGCGCTCGCCTTGCTCTGTTCTGTGATGCGCGTTCATGACGTCACGTAATACGCAGTTACGCTGTAAAGGTCACGCTTCTGTGAAAAGTAAAACATTTCTGTTTAAAATGCCCATTTTGTGTGCATATCCTGGGTGTTGTAATATTAAAAAGCCTAAAAGAAAATTTTCATCAGGACAGACATTTTTTACTTTTCACAGAAGCGAGACCTTTACAGCGTAACTGCGTATCACGTGACGTCACGAACGCGCATCACAGAACAGAGCAAGGCGAGCGCTTGTGCTTATAAAACTTAAACTTGTTTATTTATTTGTGAAATGACGATGGTTTCGCTAGATAAGACCCGTATTCATCGTCTGGTGTCGTTTAAAGCCCGTTGAAGCGGCGCTGACACTGTCATCTGGACCTTGACCCGTTTGGGGCCCATTGACGTCCATTATATGGAGAAATGTGTTCATCAAAAACCTTCATTTCTTTTCCACTGAAGAAAGAAAGACATGGACATCTTGGATGACATCGCGGTGAGTAAATTATCAGAAAAAGTCTTTTAAAAGTGAACTAATCCTTTAAGTCTTCTGAGAATCTGTCCACCTATTGGCTGAATTGTAGTCTATATTAGAGACATCAAACATCCTGTAGACTGTCTATTAATAATATTAGGAAGCATATTCACATACACAAGGACATTTTCTTCATGCAGTGCTGAAATTATCCTCTCACATTTATTTAGTGGGTTATTTTAAAACGACTCTGCAAGCAAGACTAACACACTATACATTCAAACCTCTTTCTCTCATGAAGTATATGTGCCGCCTTTTGGCTCTGGCCAGATTTAAATAACTCCACAAGCTTCATTCTCATGGATACAAGAAGCCTCATTGGTGTAATGTGATTGGAGGGGCTAGCCAATAAGGAGTTAGTACAGGAGTGCTCATTGGCCAATGGCTGCATAGATATGGTTGCCCTCTTTCTTTGTCACTAGGGGAGTGTGGTGCCAAGGATGGCAATTTTGATAACGTTATGTAAAGTGCACTGCTTTTTTTCTGCCTGTCAGATTTTTGATAAGGCTTGCATGAGGTGCACACATCTGTAGAGGGATGCATGAGTGGTGTGAATTTAATTATCTTGTGAACCTTGACACACACACACACACACACACACACACACACTGATGCTGGTTGCTCTTCTTCTACGTCACTGAGGCAAATTGGTTTGCTTTGCAAGGACCATCATTTTTTTCTGGCTGCTGTCTCCTTGGCAACCAGTTCCTTATGGGCAGTCTTTGGACACACATTGACTCCCTCACCTGGTGATGAGGAGAACGCAGTGATGGCTCACAAATCTATGACGAGGACGGGGTTAAAGGATTAGTTCACTTTTAAAAACACTTTTGCTGATAATTTACTCACCCCGATGTCATCCAAGATGTCCATGTCTTTCTTTCTTCAGTGGAAAAGAAATGAAGGTTTTTGATGAACACATTTCTCCATATAATGGACGTCAATGGGCCCCAAACGGGTCAAGGTCCAGATGACAGTGTCAGCGCCGCTTCAACGGGCTTTAAACGACACCAGACGATGAATACGGCTCTTATCTAGCGAAACCATCGTCATTTCAAAAATAAATTGAAAAGTTTAAGTTTTATAAGCACAAGCGCTCGCCTTGCTCTGTTCTGTGATGTGCGTTCGTGACGTCACGTAATACACAGTTACGCTGTAAAGGTCTCGCTTCTGTGAAAAGTAAAACATTTCTGTCCTGACGAAAATTTTCTTTTAGGTTTTTTAATATTCCAACACCAGGATACACACACGAGATGGGCATTTTAAACGCTAAACTGACACAAAAACATTTGAATATGTGTGTATGGTCCTCCTTCCGCACATCTGTAAACACCGACTCGTCAAGCGTGACCTTTACAGCGTAACTGCGTATTACGTGACGTCACGAACGCGCATCACAGAACAGAGCAAGGCGAGCGCTTGTGCTTATAAAACTTAAAGTGTGTATGTCAGGTTAAATTTTTTTTTTAGATATATTAAATAAGGGTTAGATGTCTGAGTGAAAATGTAATTAGCATTAAAATTATTACTGTAACTGCCCTGCAATAAGATTTATAGCCATTTCTGTCAAGGTCATATTTTTAAAACCAGGGCTGAGCTGTGACATCATACAAGGGAGTCGCGCCAACAAAGTTCTATTGAAGTATGGAGAGTTTTGAGTCTGAGGAGATCCAAAATCCCCCTCAAACCTATACGATGGCCCACAGCCATACAATTTTGAGCCTCCCAGGCGGGAGACAGACGAGGAGCCAAACAGAAATGTAAATAATTCATATCGAAGAAACATAAATATCTGGTGTGAAGAAGAACCAGTGGAGAGTTGGTCAGGTGTCTGGTAGTATAGGCATAACTTAGCGGTGGAACGGTACATGTATTCGTATTGAACCGAAACGGTACGGGCGTCATGGTTCGGTGCTTGAATATACACGGAGAATACACGGTATGAAAATAAATAAAACTCGCGTGCAAATTAATTCATGCGGAACTAACGTTGGCTTACTGTTATACGCGGGTTATTTAGGGACACCTAATCTGTAGCTCCGCCTTAGCTCTGAAGCTCCGTGGCTATAATGAACAGCCTGCGGTGTCAAGATTGCAATGCTGGAATATGTTGGTGTGTGTGTGTGTGTGTGTGTGTGTGTGTGTGTGTGTGTGTGTGTGTGTGTGTGTGTGTGTGTGTGTGTGTGTGTGTGTGTGTGTGTGTGTGAGAGAGAGAGAGAGAGAGAGAGAGAGAGAGAGAGAGAGAGAGAGAGAGAGAGAGAGAGAGAGAGAGAGAGACGCGGGCGCGATCGACTGCTTCAGTAGCACCGTAGGCACCGCATCAGCTACCAGTCTCACTCGGGTTTTAAATCCCATTTTATAACTCATGAGATCTCCAACCGCGTAGTCCTTCTCAGTGAAATGGGCGCTGCAAATGACCGAAGTCTTGGATACCGAGGCAGCACTGAAGTCAGCGCGTTTGGTCCGAACAAAGTTGACCCAGGCACGTAACACAGTGGAGTCTGTGACCGGTTTTAACGGTGTTTTTGCACACAGCACAAACGCAGTAATTCACCATCGTGAAAATACGCCTGCGTATACTAACTACCTAACTTAAATAACTAACTAAATAACTAAATAAATGTCCTAATCACTAATTCTCTCGCTCTATCACTCGTACAATTATCAACACAGCTCAGCGAGCTTGGGAGACGTCTCCCTGTTATGACGTCAAACGATTCGTTTGGGGGGATGGGCAGTTTTAAGTGAGGACTGAAAATAACGAACTTTTTCATCTTATATTCTGCCTTTAGGAATCGAAAAACATACAAAACAATACATCAACTTGTCAAACGTGTATTTCCCCTCACTATTTTGTGTCAATCACAATTAAAAATTTAACCTGACATACACACTTTAAACTATTTATGTTTGAAATGACGATGGTTGCGCTAGATAAGACCCGTATTCATCGTCTGGTGTCGTTTAAAGCCCGTTGAAGCGGCGCTGACACTGTCATCTGGACCTTGACCCGTTTGGGGCCCATTGACGTCCATTATATGGAGAAATGTGTTCATCAAAAACCTTAATTTCTTTTCGACTGAAGAAAGAAAGACATGGACATCTTGATGACATCGCGGTGAGTAAATTATCAGCAAAAGTTTTTTTAAAGTGAACTAATCCTTTAAGCAATGTGTTTGCTTAGACTTTACACAAAGTAAGAACTGTCAAACACTTTGAGCTTTTGTCAACATGTGGTCGAGAAGCACTGCAGTTTTAGTTTTGACCAAGAGATTTCAACATTTGCTTACTTAAAAGGAAACTATGCTATGTTTAATTGAGGATAGCATGAAGTCACCATGAAATCAAATTTGACAAGTCTTATTTTGCAGCGTTTATTATAAATAATTTATTCGTTTCACTTTGATATACGTCCAATAGAGAAGAAAGTAAGTTCTCAACTTGGATAATTAAGGTCCGGCACTTTTAGGCCGGCCCGGCTGTTGTAGATCTAATGCCGCTTAGCATATTTATCTGTGTTTGATCCGTGGAAGTAGGATGGAGGAACAAACGTGGCTGGGAATGTCACTGGGCGCTGTTCAGATTGTCATGCCTCAGTGGAACAAGTAACCAAATCCCAGAATACATTGCTGTTAGTGTGTCTTCCCAACACATGCTCAATCACTTGTTCTACCTCGCTTGACACAAATAAAAATACATGTGTGTCGTACCAGACACATTTTAGTCCGCTCAGCATAAATAAAAACACATGGGCAAGCGTACACTGAGCCAGGATAGATTGTGTGTGTGTGTGTGTGTGTGTGTGTGTGTGTGTGTGTGTGTATACATATATACAATTTTTATGTTAAAACTTCTGTAGCATTTTGGAATTAACATGAACATAAATTTAGGCGAGTTCTGTGTTGTGTTTAGAAACAATTGTTGTACTTTCTAATTTCTAAATCTAACATTATAATTTGCTGAGAGAAAAGATTGTGAGAACAAGCAGCTGACATTGCCATTTTCTTTTCTAACAGTGGCTTTGATTATGACGCTGTGACGACAGATTGACTGCTGTCTCTCTGAGCTCTGAGTGGTGCTGTACATGTCAAACAACTATAGTAATGACTCCAGTTCCGGCTGCACAAGATACAGTGCAGAGCACGCTAGGCTAAGGTAGGTGAACGGTCACGGGATGGAATTTGAGGTTGAATGTATAGTGATGATAGGAGTGACAGAAATTAACTTTTCTAATGAGGGGTGATATTTACACTTAAAGGTGAACTATGCAGGTTTTTTACCTTAAAGCGGCACTCGGTAACTCTAGCCACCGCTTTGCTGATTTTCTCAACGAGCTCCCCCTACAGCTGCGGTGCGTATATTTTTCACATCACTGTCGTAAAGTCACTTGCAGCGCGCCGGCGCACTCCTCCCCCTTTCTACCGCTGCTCATGTGCTTTTGTTATGGTCGGAGCCGGTGTGGTGAACAAATGAGTCCCAGACGCACCAACTTTATCGTGTGGAGCATGTCTACCGAGGTGGGTTATACATCATACACAGTATCATTTAACATTGACATGTACATTTTGTATTCCGTAAAGCAGTCTGTGTTTCTCGCTCTTTCTCGCTCGTTCTCGCTTCTCACGAGACTTCCTATTTTCAACTTACCGGGACGTTAGTCCCAATGTTGCAAGGCTGGTTTTCCGCCTGGGAACGCTGGGGGGAGCGGGGAAAGTAACCATTCTCACCAGAACAGATTATTTAACCATCCAAATGATTTCTAAACGAATTTATTAAGTTGAAAAAGTTACCAAGTGCACCTTTAAAGGGATAGTTCACTTTGAAATTAAATGTTGGTATGTTTTAGCTTACCTCGAGGGCATCCAAGATGTCGGTGTCTTTGTCTCCGCAGTAGTTTCAATTTTGATTGTTTTAGGTCAAACCGTTCTTGTCTGTCAGTCATATAATGCAGGTGTATGGTCACTGTCTCCAAAAGCATACACAGAGAAGTCCAAATTAATTGATGGCCTAAGACACGAAACAAGCGGTTTGTGTGAGAAAACGAACAGTATTTATATCATTTTATCTCTTTTACACAACCACGTCCATCTGATCTGCGGGCGTGCGCACTTCCTGGTGTTACAGTTACTGTCGCTATGTCCGACAAGCTACGCCACTCTCACACACACCATGTTCTCACGCAGTGAAAAACACATCATGGAGCAGAGAGACACTGACACACACTGACAGAGACAGACCAGATTACTTTTGATATTAAACAAAGTCTCACCTTTCAAATTTGGTAATTTTTTTTAAAGAAATGTAAACAATAAATAGCGTTTTGTGTCTCTTTAATGTGTGTGACAGATCGCTGTGTCGCCTCAGTTAAAGCCGCTCGTGAACCGATCATCTCTTCCTTCTAGTTCATTTATAGCATCAAATAAACATGAATGAACATCGGAAGGAATGTTGTTTTAACCGCGGAGAGACGTCAGTACACTCCGCTTCTCAAGCTCAAATCCTCCCATGTTAATCTACTAACTCTCCTGACCGCTGCGTGCGGACAAAATGGCGGATGGCGAAGTGTGATTGGTCAGATCACCTGTCAATCAAACTCCCTGTGAAGGGTCAATTGTGCTGATATTCAGGAAAAACAGCACTTTTGGGTTTTAAAAAAACGAACAACTTATACAGGGTAATTTTTGCCCCAATATCTTGAATTTTGGTGACATTTTTATTACCCCAAATGCCCATTAATTTCCGACTCTGGATGATAGTATCCTCAACTGTGACTTGTGTCAGTGCAACACCCCTCTGACACACTCCTAATGAAGTGCAGGACAATATTGTCACACCCTGAGCCGAAAAAAGTCCCATTTTATCAGCCCAGCTACACCTATGTGCACATAATGTAAAGGTATAATTAGACTAATACACACTAATAATGCTGTTTGATAATTGGATGGAATGTTCCAGTCATGGAATGTTTGTTTATTGCAGTCATGACTGCAGGTGATATGATGTAGTGCTGTCACCTGACACGTATTTACAGTATGTGGATGAATACTGTACATGTAGTCAGCCAACACTGATAGTCTGGTGCAGGACTTCCTTTTAATTATTATTTTCTGAGGTTTATCTGAGGATTTTATTGGATGTGAACACAATGGGAGTCTTTGTCTTTGTTTATTGTGTTTGTGGGGTGCTACACTACTGTTTGCCTTCCCCTGACCCAAGATTGATGTAGGTACAGCCCTATTCCCCCTTCACTGCTGATTAGAAGGTTCCCCGAGGACTGTCATAAATGTGCTTTATCTATTCTCTCTCTCTCCTTCTTTCTCATCCCCCCGTCTACAGTACATTACTCTGTGATTTTATTCCCATGCTCATGTCCGTGGGTCTGTATGCTCTATAATGAATAGAATCTACTGCTCTCATCTGGCCTGGGAAACAAAGAGATATGTGTGTGTGTGTGTGTGTGTGTGTGTGTGTGTGTGTGTGTGTGTGTGTGTGTGTGTGTGTGTGTGTGTGTGTGTGTGAGAAGGGTCAGGGTGAATATGTCTATGTTATGCGAGAGATGCACATAATGGTGCTAATAAATCATGACTTCGGCCCATTTTCCTTTCGTAATCATGTCAGAAATCACCAAGGGCTCAGATTGTGTACAGTAGATTATCTCTCGATTGTCTCACAAAGCATAGGGACTCATTTATTCTGTCTCGGTGACAGAGAGAGGTTGTAATAAAAGAAAGGGATAGTCCAAGAGAGAGAAAGGTCACCGAGAGATGAAAGGAATAGGAGAAAAGGATCGGTTGGTGGAGGATCTTTGTTGGACATTATAACATTATCCAGTGCTGGCTGTTTCCTTCTCTCTTCCCTGACGTGTGTGTGTGTGTGTGTGTGTGTGTGTGTGTGTGTGTTTGTTTGTTTGTTTGTTTGAGAGAGATGTTTTATGTACGGATGATCATCTTGGATGGTAAATATTTAGGAACCTCATCTAAATATATGATTTAAAACGAATTGTAAGATCTACTCTGATTCTCGTTAAAATATAACTTTTACAAACTCAATGTTGTAACGAAAATTTGTAGCATAATCCTCACAAAATGTGCCAAATAAAATCACTTGTGACAGGTGCATTTTCTCAGATCCCTGTTCTTTGTAGAAATGCAAGGAAAAACATCAAAATAATTCCATTATGGCACAATTTTGGACTGTATATGGCTTTATATGGCATAATACCGCCTTGACCTCTTCACCTTTACGCCAAATAATTCATCAAATCAAACACATGTTGACTACATGAATATGATGTAGGCAATAAATCGAGACTAGACCACATTAAAGGGGTAAAGTATGATTTGACTTTTCTAACTGTAGTTAGTGTGTAATGTTGTGTTTTCTAACTGTAGTTAGTGTGTAATGTTGTGTTTTCTTACTGTAGTTAGTGTGTGATGTTGTGTTTTCTAACTGTAGTTAGTGTGTAATGTTGTGTTTTCTAACTGTAGTTAGTGTGTAATGTTGTGTTTTCTAACTGTAGTTAGTGTGTGATGTTGTGTTTTCTAACTGTAGTTAGTGTGTAATGTTGTGTTTTCTAACTGTAGTCAGTGTGTAATGTTGTGTTTTCTAACTGTAGTTAGTGTGTAATGTTGTGTTTTCTAACTGTAGTTAGTGTGTAGTGTTGCTGTTTGATCATAAACAACATCTGCAAAGTTACAACGCTCAAAGTTCAAAGCAAAGGAAGATATTTGCTTTTAAAGAAAAGGACTACAACAAACGGCTGGTAGGAACTACACGACATTCCTCCGGGTTAGTGAGATCGCCAACCCTATAATTTACATAAGCCCCGCCCCCTGAACACATAAGCCCCGCCCCCTGAACACATAAGCTCCGCCCCCTGAACACACAGTCCATGTTGAGAAGAGGAAGAGTTGCTGTAGTCGAGCACATTTGTGAGTCAGCTCAAACTTTAGCATCCATCTTTTCACACGCAATAGAAAGTCACTCTGTGTGCGTCTCACAACAGTTCCTATACGAGCGGTTTATAGATTAGCATGACAGAATATGCTAATTGAGGATATTTAACTCCACATCAGCAACATAAACTCATCAACTAACCAATCAGAGACGTCCTGTTGCTTCTACATGTCGTCACTTCTTCTTGAGTCTCTCCATCTTTATCTGACTCCGGTTTAACATTAAAGGCTGAACAGTTTCTGTCATTAGTGTGTGTGTGTGTGAGGTAATCGCAGCTGCTAACACACACAAGCTCTTGTAGCTCCGCCCCCTGTGCCGGGAGCAGCAGCTCATTTGCATTTAAAGGGCCAGGCACAAAACGGTGCGTTTTTGTAAACCCTCAAAAAGTGACTTTAACATGCTATATAAAAATATCTGTGGGGTATTTTGTGCTAAAACTTCACACACACACACTCTGGGGACATCAGAGATTTATTTTACATCTTGTGAAAATGGCATTTTACCACCGCTTTAAACATTATTTACTTCTTTCTGAGATGCGGCACAGGGCAATAAAAGAGGATGAAGCTGTGGCTGCAATGACTACAGATCCACAGGATCTCGTGCTGAGCAGTTAGATGTTGTGTGAAGAGAGCTAATGCACAGCTGGTTGAGTAGATTGATGTGTTCTCCACTTAAGGATTTCTGTGTCTGCATTGATTTCAGGTTCTCACTGATCACAGGACTGCACATTTCCCTGTCCATTCATCATGTTGTCTAATGGTTGTCTCTCCATCACCTCCACCTTGTTCTCCTCTCGCTTTATCTCTCTTGCACAGACCCATGAACAGTTGCATTTTCCTTTTCATTTAGCCATATAGGTGTTTAAACTCTGAAATACTTCTACTGGGACAGTGTTATCTTGGTTTTGGAGATCTGTGTATGGTGCTTTAAAACACGAGATGTGCTACAGTGCATCCACTAAAGAAGAAGAAAGAAAGTCATCTACACTAATCACTAATTGACTCATTAGCTGTTGAATGAGTTGACCATCCCGACTCTAAATGCGGAGTGTGTATGCATGCTTCTGTACTGTGTGTGTGTGTGTGTGTGTGTGTGTGTGTGTGTGTGTGTGTGTGTGTGTGTGTGTGTGTGTGTGTGTGTGTGTGTGTGTGTGTGTGTGTGTGTGTGTGTGTGTGTGTGTGACGAAGCCTAAAGGTGTCTTCAGTCACAGATCCCACAATGCTGTACGTCACATTGCTTTGAGCCAGATTGTATTCTACTGCCTAATGGATAGTGAACCCGAGATCCCACACACACACACACACACACACACACACACACACACACACACACACACACACACACACACACACACACACACACACACACACACAGGCTCTCTCTCTTCTTGTTTCTCTGTCTCTCGTTTACCATGTCACACTATCCCTTCAGCAATGACATCACCACACCACATCCCAGTTCTCGAATCCCCATGTCATCAATCTCTCCTCCCAGTTTGACCGGTCAGACCACAGCACGACAGGTCTGGCCTCACCTGAGGAGTCGGAGGTTTAGGCATTCATGGCACGCTCTTGATGCCCATTGGCCCTTTTTAGCCCACATTATTTGTTGTGTACACACAAATGCACTATTATAAAACAATGCCATACACACCTAATTGCTCATACTGTTACTTATGTCATCATCGATATTTTGATATACTCACACGTTTTTTTTATGGTGTTTTATCTTATATTTATATTTAATTTCAGCTTTATTTCGATTATCAGGGGAGAAAATGTAATAGTTTTATTTTTAGTTTCACTTGGGTCTTAAAGGATTAGTTCACTTTAAAAAAAACGTTTGCTGATAATGTACTCACCCCGATGTCCTCCAAGATGTCCATGTCTTTCTTTCTTCAGTGGAAAAGAAATGAAGGTTTTTGATGAACACATTTCTCCATATAATGGACGTCAATGGGCCCCAAACGGGTCAAGGTCCAGATGACAGTGTCAGCGCCGCTTCAACGGGCTTTAAACGACACCAGACGATGAATACGGGTCTTATCTAGCGAAACCATCGTCATTTCACAAATAAATAAAAAAGTTTAAGTTTTATAAGCACAAGCGCTCGCCTTGCTCTGTTCTGTGATGCGCGTTCGTGACGTCACGTAATACGCAGTTACGCTGTAAAGGTCTCGCTTCTGTGAAAAGTAAAACATTTCTGTCCTGACGAAAATGTTCTTTTAGGCTTTTTAATATTCCAACACCAGGATACACACACGAGATGGGCATTTTAAACGCTAAACTGACACAAAGACATTTGAATATGTGTGTATGGTCCTCCTTCCGCACATCTGTAAACACTGACTCGTCAAGCGTGACCTTTACAGCGTAACTGCGTATTACGTGACGTCACGAACGCCATCACAGAACAGAGCAAGGCGAGCGCTTGTGCTTATAAAACTTAAACTTTTTTATTTATTTGTGAAATGACGATGGTTTCGCTAGATAAGACCCGTATTCATCGTCTGGTGTCGTTTAAAGCCCGTTGAAGCGGCGCTGACACTGTCATCTGGACCTTGACCCGTTTGGGGCCCATTGACGTCCATTATATGGAGAAATGTGTTCATCAAAAACCTTCATTTCTTTTCCACTGAAGAAAGAAAGACATGGACATCTTGATGACATCGCGGTGAGTAAATTATCAGCAAAAGTTTTTTTTTAAAGTGAACTAATCCTTTAAAACAAGATTTATTTTAAATGATGAATTTTGATGAAGAAGACTTACTTCTGTCAGCATACTGTTTCCACCATAGATATACATAATAAAGGCTAGATGTCTTGTCCGCGCTGCTGGCCAATGGATGTTGACGTCCGCACTTGGCGGCCATCTTGTCACAGTCAGCTCGCTCACTGTGTTTTAATGGTGCATGCACTTTTTAAATAACCATAACTTGCTCAATTTTCTACTGATTTTCAAACGCGTTGGTTTGTTATAAACGTCAGAGATGTAGTTATGACACTGCAAACTTATAAATAATTATAATATTATATATTTCAACATGTTCAAGAATTATAGCCACGTTAATTATTTGTAAGAAACCAAACCGTTTGTAAATCCGTCAAGATTTCAGTGAGATAAGAGTATTTGTGTTCGTGCAGATCACTCACCGTACATCAGGAACCACAGAGCCCGCCAGAACGCTTGCCTGTGACAAGATGGCCGCCGGTGATGACGTTAGAGACTCCGCCGTAAGACATCTAGCCTTTATTATGTATATCTATGGTTCCCACAGCAAACAGCACACCTTGAATACACACACCTCTGATCCACAGTATTGGCAAAACAGATTTGCCCTTAAAGTTATGTAACAACCCTTGACCTTTAGATGTAATGGCCCGTGATTGTGTCTGTTTCGGTGGGACAGATTCCAGACATTTCTTATGGCTCTATGAGGGAGCGACAGTCAACAATCTCTATTGGCTGTTAAGCGTGTCACATGTGACGTGTGTATATATATATAAGCCATTTGTGAACTCTTTTATATATAGAGAACATGCTATTAAAAATAAATTGAACAACCAAAGTACCAAAGTCCAGTTGATCAGGTTTAAATGAGGCTTTATATATTGTCATTGCACCATAGGGAACATGCCAAGGTTCAATGTAATATTTGACAAACGTAATAACTGTTTAAAGAGGTAACTGGAAAAAATAAAATTCCAATGAAAGCTACAAAATACCCTATATGAGTCTGGAAGTTTTTTAAAACACCAAATCATTAGTGGGAATTTTTAGTTAACAGAAATGCATCATGTTGGGACTTATTGAAAGTTTAATTGGATCAAATTTGAAAATAACTTAAAACAACAGCAGAGACATATAGCTCAACCAAGCTTTATTTACATGCGCACCATTTCTTATACAAACTAGATTACAATTCAAAATGGAGTACACAGGAAAAATACTCACAAACATCTAGTAGAGAAGCCATAAGATAAGAGGGAGGAAGGCGTGGTAAAGTGTGCAAACAGTGGTATTTTCTGATTATCATGATAAAACCTGTAATGTTTGAGGATCTGAAATGGTCATCTGAGAGAAAAAAATGGTTTTGTGTAAGAAGAATACATGCAAGGCAAGTTTTGAGACAGAGAGAATAGTGTCTCTGAAATAATTTACAAGGTTCAGCTGTCGTATATGCGTGATTTTTCCAATTCATTGCATACTGGATATCATCAGTTACAATGTGAGTTTAAATAATAAATATGATGAAAGCAGAAGATTCAGGGTGTGGACTCATGGTGTAAAGCAGGTGTGTCAAACACACATGTACAATTATGCTAAAACATTAGCATTCAAATTATATCCGTTGTTTTGTAAAAAAATTATCTAAACGCTTTATTTTTCACTGTTGCATGTTCTTGCATCTAAACTTTTCTTTTCATGTCAATGTTGTTAGATAATTATTCTCGAATTTACACATTTGCAAGCATTTTATCGAAAGGTGTGTGAAATGATTACATCTGCTCTCATTACACGTTATTGGTTATTCGAGCAGAATGCAATTAATTCTGGACTTTGTTCGTTTGTGAAGTGCATGCACTTAAAAAGCGAAATGCATACAGTAACATTTAGTTTGACACCCCTGCAACCATGCCTGTCCAGCTCCCCATGTAACATTTCCATTATTTTGTTCAACACGTGGACTTTTGAACGATATATTTGTATTATCACTACATTTTATAAGTATAGCAGGATGTATAATAATAATAATAATAATTTATTTTGTATAGCGCCTTTAAAAGTAGCTTTCTCAAAGCGCTTTACAGACAAGCATAACAACAATTGAATAAACACAATGAAGATACAATAAAAAATAAAATAGAATAAAAAAAATAAACACATAAAATCAAGTTCAGGTAAAAGCAATCCTAAAATAAAGAGTTTTAAGAAGAGATTTAAAAGTCACTAGTGTATTTGCTTCCCTGATGTTGGCCGGGAGAGAATTCCAGAGCTTAGGAGCATAGACGGAAAATGCTCGGTCACCCCACGTATGAAGCCGTGTCTTCGGAACAACCAAAAGACCACTCTGTGAGGAGCGCAGATTGCGACGTGGTGTGTAGGGGATTAATAAGTTAGTCAAATACTGGGGTGCCAGATTGTGCAGAGATTTATAGGCCAGCAAAAGGATTTTAAAATCAATACGGTACCTAACAGGTAGCCAGTGCAGGGACTCCAAGACCGGGGTTATATGGTCCCTGGCCCTGACCCCAGATAGTACTCTAGCAGCTGAATTTTGAAGATATTGCAATTTATCCAGTGATGATTTAGATACCCCAGCTAGAAGACCATTGCAGTAGTCAATGCGCGAGAAGACAAAAGAGTTTATCAACTTCTCAGCTACCGAAAAGGACAACATAGGACGTAGCCGGGCTATATTTCTGAGGTGATAAAAAGATGTCTTAACTGTGTTCTGGACAAAAGGCTCAAATGACAGTGTGGCGTCAAATATGACACCCAGATTTTTTAATTTGGTCTTAAACTCCAGTGCAACACCATCAACAGACAAAGTAGGAGACCCAACCTTTCGCAGTTGATGTGGAGTTCCAAGGAGCATAACTTCTGTTTTTGAGCCATTTAGAGACAGAAAATTATTGGACATCCAAATCTTTATCTCAGCAATACAGTTAGAAAGATGCCCAACGTTCACTTGCTGACCCGGTCTAGTATGTATATAAATCTGTGTATCATCAGCATAAAAGTGATAGTTAAGGTTGAGCGATTGTAGTAATTGACCAAGTGGATAGATGTACAAACTAAAGAGTATGGGACCCAAGACTGACCCTTGTGGAACACCCGTATGAACAGAACCAACTTTGGACCTATAACCACCCATAAAAACAAATTGACTGCGGTCAGTGAAATAGGACTTAAACCAGTCAAGAACAGTCTCTGACAAGCCAAATACATGTTCGAGGCGATTTAGTAGTAGGGCATGGTCAATAGTGTCGAAGGCTGAGCTGAGATCCAAAAGAATGAGAATGGACGTAGAGCCGGAGTCGGAGGCAATCAGTAAGTCATTTGCGACCTTCACCAACGCAGTCTCAGTGCTATGTAATTTTCGAAATCCTGATTGGTGTGGCTCAAATAGTTTATTTTCGATTAAGTGTTTGTTTAATTGAGCTGCAACCACACCCTCCAGGATTTTAGACAGAAACGATAGATTTGAGATTGGCCGATAATTTAACAGATTACTCACATCAGAATTTTGCTTTTTTAAAACGGGAGTAACCGCAGCAGTTTTAAGTGCTGCTGGCACCTCCCCAGTTGACAGAGAGTCATTTATTATAGCAAGGACTGAGGGACATAAAGGACCAAAGCAGGATTTAAACAGGCCACCAGGCACGGGATCAAGTATGCAAGTGGTAGCTTTCATACTAGAAACCTGGTTGCAGAGCATCTCAGGTTTTAGCAAAGTAAATTTGGATAAAGGAATGCCAGAGAACCTAGGAGTATTAACTGTAAGATCGGCAGACTGCAAGGAATGGATATTTGTGCGAATATTGTAAATTTTCTCACTGAAAGATTTGAGAAACTCATTGCACAGCCAGTCAGATGGAGTCAGAAAACTGACACCATCTGCTTTAAGCAGACTATTAATTGTATGAAAGAGCTTCCTGGGATTGCTATGATTATTATCAATAATGTTTGAGAAATAGGCAGATCTTGCAGTTCCAATGGCTACTCTGTAGTTTGACAAGCAATCTATCCAGGCCTGGTGGAACACATTTAAACCAGAGTGCCGCCATTTTCGCTCTAATTTCCGACACATAGCCTTCTGTATACGCAAGTCACCATTATACCAGGGGGCTGACTGTGCATAAGAAACATTACGTGTTTTTATGGGTGCAAAGATGTCCAAGTTGGCTGTAAGGACATTATTAAATACTGAAATTTTATCCTCAAGAGGAGCAGAAGACATGTCAACTAAAGAGGAGACAATCGAGTTTGCAAAGGTAGCATGATCAATTGATTGCCATTTACGGAAAGAAATAGTTCGTGAAGTCTTTCTACTAGAGTGAAATGTCTCGATATTAAAAAGGATAGCTAGATGATCAGAAAGACCAGCATCCACAACTGAGAGATTAGAAAGAGATGAGTCATTTGCAATAATTAAATCTAGTGTGTGTCCTTTACAGTGAGTGGGGACATTTACAAACTGAGAAAAATTAAAGCAGTCCAAGAGTGATAGAAAATCCTTGGCCAAGAGACAGGCTTTCTGATCTACATGTAAGTTAAAATCACCCAGAATCAAAATTCTCTTAAATCTGACGGACAATATAGAAAGAAGATCAGCAAACTCGGACAGAAAGTCCTTATTCAGTTTAGGAGGTCGATAGATAGTGACCATGGCAGAATGGAGAGCAGAGTGAGTATCAGACACATTTAGAACAAGACATTCAAAAGTTTTAAAAGGAGGAACGGACACAGGGTGAATCTTGTATTGCAGTTTGTAAAGAACTATAATACCACCACCTCTACCTGTAGTTCGTGAAACGTCAATGAGTCCGAAGCCCGCTGGAGTCAGCTGATTAAAAAGAAAACCATCGTCCTGTTTGTGCCATGTTTCCGTGATGAAAAACAAGTCCAGCTTCTTGTCCATGATAAAATCCGCCAGCAATAGAGCTTTGTTGTTTACAGAGCGCGCGTTTAGTAGCGCGGCTTTTAAAGGGCTTGTAGACGCCGCATCACAGTAATGCCGCTCATACGGCAGAGCAGAAAAGTTAGTAAGATCAACCCCGGAGGAAGACAGTCTTGTAATCCTTCGCCGGCAGTTCAAAACTGGGATGGAGGACGACGAGGAAGAGATGTAACTTCGTCCTGTGCTCCGATGAATATACCGCTTGGGCCGCAGTAATCCAGCCCTGTCACAGTGGTCATAGGTGTCCCCCGACAGATAGTAGTTCCGCTTCAGAGATAAGAGCTGACGAGAGGTGTACTGTAAGGCCATGTTCGTTAAAGCCTCGTCTGCACCAGCTCCCAATAAGCCAATCTGTGAGTCCACAGAGCCGTTAAAAAGCAACCAGGCCAACACCAAGAAAAACAATTTCCCGGCAACCATGAAGAAAGCGCACCGCATCACAACGGAGAGTATACATATATATGCATTGCACACACGATGCATATGTACATTTACATGCATGCATACATGGAAGTATGCAGTGAAGGGTAACCCTCTCTGGGGACAGAAACACAGAACATTAGGATTTGTACATGATTTGTGATAATAGTTGAGCACAATAAAGACATTAATAAACTGACATCAACACAGGATGGATTCCTGTTGCTTCATCTCCTTACAGAAGACTGTTGTTCATATACAAATGTTCATAAAACATTTCTGAAATTGTGTACAGCCAGGTTGCAGTTAATTCAAGATGAGGCCCTGATGTTGTAATGGAGACCCCACTCTCCCCTGAGCAATAGTGATGCATTTTGCATACAGAGACAGAAAAGTCCCCAAATTTCACTGTGTCTTTTGTGATTTTGGCTGCCAGCATCTCCTACATTTTCAAGTAATTTGGCAAATGTACAAAAGATAGCTTATTGGTTTTGCTCAGTAAAGATTGCTTCCAGAGGAAAGGCCCATCCACCATTGAATGTTGCCATGATGCTAATCACTAATCCTAATCAATTATGCTATGTCCTTGTGGCCAGGGAAACACAGATGGCCTTAATAAAGGACAGGGATCAACACTGATCATTTAGCACCTGGTATGGCATGGAAATGTCCACAATGCAAGTTAATATTTATTTATTCATTACTTTTGGCTACATTTATATGCGAGAAGTCCAAACATAGCTTTGCTGGCTAAAGAAGACGCCTCCACCTGCTAAGCTTTCAATCTTACCACTGTTTTTTTTTTTTTTTTGTACAGTTACAGACGGTACACACAAATTAATTACTCCTTATAAGGTTATATTCAATCACGAAAAATGTATTAAGTATTATTATTATTATGAGGCAACTATATTTCAGATTGGGAACTAACTACTGTATGGTAACAGTGAATTAAAAACAAAACAATTGATGAAGTGCACTGTCAGGCTACTCCACCTGTGCTCGGACATGTTCAGCTCAACTCTTAGTTGTACTCTTATATTGATCAATGACTATACAGTTAGTGCTTAGAGGATAACCAATCGTTATACAAAACTGTGATGGAAAACAGAGCGAGACCCCAGCCAAGAAAACTAAATTCATGACAGAAAAGCTACAACAGGCCTATTTAAACAATTCATTTTTAGATTACTTCACTTCTAACAGTGGGATGTTTTCAAACATTGCATAATGATCTGTGAGTTCACTGTTAGTTTGTGTTTGTGTTTCTCCATTGGGCAGTCTTGTGTTATAGCCTGGGTCTGCTTTTACAGATGGACCTGTAAACAGGCGTATCATCCAGTGCTTGTTCGCAGACGGCAATCTTGGCAAAGATTGACTTCAAGTCTTTTGGATGTTTTTTTTTTTTTTTTGCAGGTTTCTTGTAGTTGTTATTTTATTATTTGTTGTTTTCTCTGCAGTTCTGAACCTAGAGAGAAAGACAAAAAAAGTATTGCTTTGTATTAAATAAATGTAATAAGATGAGCAAAACACATCCTGAATAGTAATAAGGAGCCGTTCACAAAAAGTGGTTTTGCATTTCACTTTTCTAGGTACATATGCACTAGACCATCGGTTCCCAACAGGGGGGTCGCGTCATATTTTGAAAAGTTTTGAGCAATGAGCATTAAATAAAAGTCCTTTATTTCTGTTCAAAATTTACCAAATGTATATAATGAGCGAGTTCATCATGAATCCATTTTCCAATCCGTGTTTTTGTCTTATCCTGAGCCACTGGTACTCCTATAATAAGTGTTTACATTGGGACTATTTTACACGGGTTCGGATGTGGAGTAGCCCAGGCCCTGCGTGACTCGTCATAGACGTACACAGAGAGAAGTAGTTCCGGCTACAATGTTCTTCCGAAAGACTCATTATTCTGTTAATAAAGTTTATTATCGCTCGCTATAGCGCCAAAAGCGTAAAAAAAAAAGCCTCACTAATAACATGCAAGTATTGATGTCCCAGACAGCAGTCATTTAGTAATAGCCTATATTCTTTCTTTGTTTTACCTACACACCAGTGTGAATATTTTTGTTATTGCATTTCAAATAGGGCCAATGTATAGGCTACTCCTAGGCTTACGTTTTTAAATTAGAAAGGGCCTACTGATGTTTTTGTTATTGTATTTTCAATATTATAGGCTATTATTTGTGCATAAACATATCTGGTTACAGTAAACATACCGTTTGTTTGAAAACAACATATTTTGTCATCCTTGCTGCAAGCTTACAAGAGTGATAATATCATTAAATGTGAAGGGGGTTCTAAAATATTTTCTTGGGAAAAAGGGGTCTCAGACAAAAAAAGGTTGGGAACCACTGATCTAGCAGAATGTCCAAGCTGTTGTTTTCCATACAATTAAAGTGAATAGTGATTCCACAGAAGAAAGTAAGTCATACAGGTTGGGAACCACTGCACTAGACGGATGTCTTTGACCTTTGCACTTGCATGTTTTGCAGCTTCTCGTGCATGACACACTGTTCTAAAAAAATGCAGCGCTTAAGTTAAAAAAACGGATTCTGTGTGAATGGCCCCTTACAAAATGTTTATTTTCTGCATTAATTGATCTAAAAAACACCAACAGTCCAACTATATTGAAACACTCATTTCACAGAAACAAATTTTTTTGTTGGTCTTTATGTCTTTTTGTTTCTCCATGGCATGGACAGCTATGTTTAATCACTTTATGTTGGCTCACCTAAGCGACCGCCTTCAGCCAGGCACCCAACTTTGATTCGACTGTTTTGTCCCGGTGAAGTTTCCCACAGGATTCAGACTAACAGCGTTTTGCACCAATGCATCAAAGTTAAAATCCAGTCCATCAGAGTCCATTAGCTCAGAGCGGATTATGGAATCCACATCGCAATCCAGACTGCCGTTAAACATGTCCAGGTCCAAGTCTGAGGGAAAGCGATCCGTTCCTGAGGGGTGACCGATCCCTACCCCGTTACTTCCATTCAGGCCGGAGTAAAGCGATGTCTCGCTCATCAACACCGAGGGCTGTGGCTGCAGGTGCTGCTTTGTGGAGACTAAATTATTAGCATCATTAACTAGACTTTGCGTCCTGTTGTTGGAGAGGGAACGCAAAGCACCCTGGGAATTGGACCCCTGATGGTGTTGCTTGTTCTGGAGGTGTCCGCTCCGCCCATTGAGCACAGAACTGAATGAGGACATCATGGGGTCATTACGAAGCATGAGGCCATTGCGAAGACGGGAGTTTTGAGAGGTGACGGCAGTGCTGGCCTGTGAAATAAGTGGGTCGGACTGCGTCATCATAACGTCACTGTGACTGTGTGAGATCAGTGAATCAGAATTTAGCAGCTCCTGAAGTGAGTTTCCAAAACAAGAAACACTAGAAAATGTTGTTTGCTTGTTCTCCTGGATGGTCTGCATGGGCGTCTGACGCAGGGCTCCTGCTGGGGGCCCGAAAATGGGGTTACTGAATCCTCCGGTGGTGTTGCTCACGGTTTGGGGTGATGAGGAGCTTGGGGGCGATCCGGTGCTCTTGGAGCCAAAAGTGAAATTAGAAGAGCCTTGAACAACCTGCACTTGTGTAGCGATGTTGTCCAACAGATCGACCATTAGGTTGTCCGCCTCGTTGAGATTCATTGTGCCAGTCAGGTCAGCTAGCCCTGGAAGTTCAGCCGGGCACGGTTTGGAGTTTGATGAAGATGACGAGGGAGGAGAGAGACTGCTGGGGCTGGAGTACAGCATTGGGGACAGGGGTGGGCCATCCGGGACTTCATCAAGCTCCGGATTGGCTAGAATAGGTGACAGGCGGCCACTCAGGGTGCTAGCATTGGAGTTAGTTCGCGAGCGGAAGTCAGTCCAACAGGATTCTAGCTCATCGCTGCTCCGGGAAGTGGGACTTCCAGGCCACTTGGACAGGCCACCAGCAGACACGTTCTCCAGCGAGCCCTCCTGGGCGGCCTGCAGCGCGGCCTTCTTCTTGGCCGCACGCCCACGAGCCGTCTTGGTGTACTTGTTACCATTGTCCATGGAGACTGCACGTCGCCTGGGCGCTTTACCTCCCCGCCCCCCTTCAGGATTGATCATCCACCACGAGCTCTTCCCAGTTCCCTCGTTCTGTACACGGATGAAGCGGCTATGCAGGGACAGGTTATGCCGGATGGAGTTCTAGAAAGAGAGCAGAGAGCAGAGAAAACAGGTGGTTATAAATCATTCCATTACACACACACACACACACACACACACACACACACACACACACACACACACACTAAACAGGGTACATGTGATCACAAGTTCAAAAGCTAAAGTAAAAACCAAGCACGCATTAAAAAGTGATGTCAATACTCTGCATATTGATAGCGGCTCCCTGATGCGCCGCAAATTATAGGCAGAATGTGTGATTGCGAATTTAAAAGCGAAACTAAAAAAAGCGAGTGCGCATTCAAAAGCCCCCGACCACCCTCTGTGGTAATACCGGAGTTGTCGCAAGTTTATATATCGATGTGAAAAGTTTCTCACCGTGACATCCTTAGTACATACCGTATTTTCCGGACTATAAGTCGCCCCGGAGTATAAGTCGCATTAGTCATAAAATGTGTCATGAAGAGGAAAAAAACATATATAAGTCGCACTGGACTATAAGTCGCACTGGACTATAAATCGCATTTATTTAGAAATGTATTTCACAAAATCCAAGACCAAGAACAGACATTTAATCTGGAAAGGCGAGTTATTCAGCTCCACAACAGCACACAGAACAACAGCTGAATAGTGTCCGGTGTGTTAGCGTAACACATTAACAGTTATTCAGCGACACAACAGCACACAGAACATATACCTGAGGCTGAATAGGCTAAACTAACATTAGCCAGCGAGTCCAACAAGTTACCGTCAGCAAGTTCACCAAGCTCCCGATCTCATCCCACAACACTGAACTCTTCATCCTCGGTGTCGCTTCTGAACAACTCCGCTAACTAGAGCGCCCTCTCGCGGCTGTAGACGGTAATGTTTTCTCTTGGTTCATCTCAGTCAGTATGAATTAATTTTGATGTATAAGTCGCACCTGATTATAAGTCGCAGGACCAGCCAAACTATGAAAAGAAAAGTTTGACTTATAGTCCAGCAAAATGAGACCTACTGGTGTCACAAGTCAGCTTTGTTGAGATGTAAAGATCTATACAGATCATGCAGACACTTGATATAACGTACGAGAGACTAATATAGTTCTCCAACCCATCTCATGCCAACTGAAGAACTGGTTCTTTTCAGTGCTAATGAATAGGAAACCAAAATTGAAGCCATTGTGTATTACAAGTACAATGTGATCTCGAGAGGTTAAAAAAGCACAATGTGCAACTATAGTAACTCAGCAGAGGAAACGTTTTACAGCCGGTAACCTTGGCAGAACAGACACGTTACATTTCTATAACATTATCTTTTTCCCCTCAATAATGCAGTGGGATATGCAGAAGTCAATAAATGCTAAACATACACATTCTAATTACAATGTGCCTTGATATTTATAACTATCACAGCTTAGTTCATGTTGAGGTCACATTTTTAAACTGAAGTACCCCGTCTTATGACTCACAAGATGTGTGTGTGTGTGTGTGTGTGTTGAGCTATGATGAGCGATACCACGGAAACCGGTGTTTACAGTGCCAAGTCCCTCTAGAGATTAATGACATAATGTTTGTGTGTGTGTGTGTGTGTGTGTGTGTATGAGTGAGAGGGAAAAGAGGCGTAAGGGTATGACTAAAACCTCAATGGAGCAGCGTGTTGTGAATGAAGTCATTAAAACCAATTCATTTTCTTCCTCCACTTTTCTGCCACACCTCTAAACAAACTCGTGGCACTGAAACCAAAAACAAACTTGTGCCGTTTACACCAAACGCAGAACATTTTGTCCTGTCTTTCCAAGCATATGCCTTCCTTATTTCCACTGCTTCTTTCAACTTTCACTCATTGCGTAACCCTGCTCTAGGTAAGGCCCCCAGGAGAGGATCTTAATAAGTGTTTATTGAGTGCCTATGCGTGTTTTGATTGTCAGAGTATCAGTGTCTTTGACTTTTCAGAGCTCCACTGCCCTTGAACTATTTAATTTTTATTTGTGGAGGAAGAAACCTCGGCTCAAACTCAAACATAACAGTATCTATACACATTACACTCTCAATAAAATAATGCTCACTACGCCCCACATACAAACTATAAGATGAAGTGCAAAGCACACACTTCAGTAAACCGTAGATGTATACTGTCGGTCAGAAAACACATACCCGCACCTGAAGCTAACGGGACACTAACTATTTTTTTTTTTTTACCCCTTATATTGCCATTACATATTATATTACATATAATACAGTAATATCCTATACTAAACCTAAACTAATCTTGACAAACTATATATCATTTGAAAGCTTACAATCTCTAGTTTACATATTTGGTGACTGATTTTCTAAATAAATTACAGAGGAATTTATCAATTTGCAACAAGAATATGTTCATACTCCTGAGGCGTGTTCAGACCTTTATTTTGAAATAGTGATGAACATGAAAAATCATGAAAGAATGGTAGAAACCTAAGTTTGTTTTCATGCCAAGAGTTCAAAAGATAGCATCCATTCAATTCTTTTAGAAAAAAAGGTCTGAAAATGTTTTTAATATAAAGAAAATAACAATAGATTCAGCATTAGTGATGTGTCAGCGAGCTATAATGTACATACGTGATCTTTTGTGTTTCTTAGAGGTTGAATTCATTTCAAAATCTGCCAAACTTTCAACACTACTTCTGAATAGGATGTCTACTTCATAAATTGTATGAAAATTGTAAAAATAATGGTTCAGACTCAAACCACATATGGAAATGGAGGCGCCCTTATATGGGCAGTAATGTCCACTAGTGGAGAAGTGTGGTACTGCGCACAAACTACATCTCACTGAACGCTCATTTTCTCAGATATCAACCTAACATTGATTTTAAACACAACTTGTTCAGATTTTTGGCTTTGATTTTTGTTTTTTTTTGCATTTTTAGAGTCCACCAGGTTTTGAAAATATATATTTTATATAAAATATGAATAATACAATTTTGAACATTGTACATTTTCATAAACTCAAACTTCTATAACTTTTTTTCTGTTTAACTTACTTAATTTATTTCACTTCTACACAAATCTGCCAAATATCAAATCTGCTGACATCTATATTCTTGACATCAATATATTGACATCAAAGCATTCTTGAATTACAACCATTTAAGTTCGGAATGTGCATTTTCATGTCTATTTAAA